>NC_069503.1:977052707-977065207 GCF_027579735.1 Bombina bombina
TATATATATATATATATATATATATATATATATATATATATATATATATGTGTGTATATGTGTATATATATATATATATATATATATATATATATATATATATATGTGTGTATATATATATATATATATACACATATACACATATATATATATATATATATATAATGTATATGTATGTGTGTACATATATATATACATATATATATATATATATATATATATATATATATATATATATATATATATATATATATATATATAACATAATTTATGCTTACCTGATAAATTTATTTCTCTTGTAGTGTATCCAGTCCACGGATCATCCATTACTTATGGGATATTAACTCCTCCCCAACAGGAAGTGCAAGAGGATTCACCCAGCAGAGCTGCTATATAGCTCCTCCCCTAACTGCCATTACCAGTCATTCGACCGAAAACATGCTGAGAAAGGAAAACCATAGGGTGCAGTGGTGACTGTAGTTTAATGGAAAAATTACCTGCCTTAAAGTGACAGGGCGGGCCGTGGACTGGATACACTACAAGAGAAATAAATTTATCAGGTAAGCATAAATTATGTTTTCTCTTGTTAAGTGTATCCAGTCCACGGATCATCCATTACTTATGGGATACCAATACCAAAGCTAAAGTACACGGATGACGGGAGGGACAGGCAGGCTCTTTATACGGAAGGAACCACTGCCTGAAGAACCTTTCTCCCAAAAACAGCCTCCGAAGAAGCAAAAGTGTCAAATTTGTAAAATTTGGAAAAAGTATGAAGAGAAGACCAAGTTGCAGCCTTGCAAATCTGTTCAACAGAAGCCTCATTCTTAAAGGCCCAAGTGGAAGCCACAGCTCTAGTAGAATGTGCTGTAATTCTTTCAGGAGGCTGCTGTCCAGCAGTCTCATAGGCTAACCGTATTATGCTACGAAGTCAAAAGGAGAGAGAGGTAGCCGAAGCTTTTTGACCTCTCCTCTGACCAGAATAAACGACAAACAGGGAAGACGTTTGTCGAAAATCCTTAGTTGCCTGTAGATAAAATTTCAGGGCATGGACTACATCTAGATTGTGTAGCAGACGTTCCTTTTTCGAAGAAGGATTAGGACACAAAGATGGAACCACAATCTCTTGATTGATATTCCTGTTAGTGACCACCTTAGGTAGGAACCCAGGTTTAGTACGCAGAACTACCTTGTCTGAATGAAAAATCAGATAAGGAGAATCACAATGTAAGGCAGATAACTCAGAGACTCTTCAAGCCGAGGAAATCGCCATTAAAAACAGAACTTTCCAAGATAACAACTTGATATCAATGGAATGAAGGGGTTCAAACAGAACCCCCTGTAAAACATTAAGAACTAAGTTCAAACTCCATGGTGGAGCAACAGTTTTAAACACAGGCTTGATCCTAGCTAAAGCCTGACAAAAAGCTTGAACGTCCGGAACTTCTGACAGACGTTTGTGTAAAAGAATGGACAGAACTGAAATCTGTCCCTTTAAGGAACTAGCGGATAAACCCTTTTCTAAACCTTCTTGTAGAAAAGACAATATCCTCGGAATCCTAACCTTACTCCATGAGTAACTCTTGGATTCGCACCAATATAAGTATTTGCGCCATATCTTATGGTAAATCTTTCTGGTAACAGGCTTCCTAGCCTGTATTAAGGTATCAATAACTGACTCAGAAAAACCACGTTTTGATAAAATCAAGCATTCAATTTCCAAGCAGTCAGCTTCAGAGAAATTAGATTTTGATGTTTGAAGGGACCCTGGATCAGAAGGTCCTGTTTCAGAGGTAGCGACCAAGGTGGACAGGATGACATGTCCACTAGATCTGCATACCAAGTCCTGCATGGCCATGCAGGCGCTATTAGAATCACTGATGCTCTCTCCTGTTTGATTCTGGCAATCAATCGAGGAAGCATCGGGAAGGGTTGAAACACATAAGCCATCCCAAAGGTCCAAGGTGCTGTCAAAGCATCTATCAGAACCGCTCCCGGATCCCTGGATCTGGACCCGTAACGAGGAAGCTTGGCGTTCTGTCGAGACGCCATGAGATCTATCTCTGGTTTGCCCCAACGTCGAAGTATTTGGGCAAAGACCTCCGGATGAAGTTCCCACTCCCCCAGATGAAAAGTCTGACGACTTAAGAAATCCGCCTCCCAGTTCTCCACTCCCGGGATGTGGATTGCTGACAGGTGGCAAGAGTGAGACTCTGCCCAGCGAATTATCTTTGATACTTCCATCATTGCTAGGGAGCTTCTTGTCCCTCCCCGATGGTTGATGTAAGCTACAGTCGTGATGTTGTCCGACTGAAACCTGATGAACCCCCGAGTTGTTAACTGGGGCCAAGCCAGAAGGGCATTGAGAACTGCTCTCAATTCCAGAATGTTTATTGGTAGGAGACTCTCCTCCTGATTCCATTGTCCCTGAGCCTTCAGAGAATTCCAGACAGCGCCCCAACCTAGTAGGCTGGCGTCTGTTGTTACAATTGTCCAGTCCGGCCTGCTGAATGGCATCCCCCTGGACAGATGTGGCCGAGAAAGCCACCATAGAAGAGAATTTCTGGTCTCTTGATCCAGATTCAGAGTAGGGGACAAGTCTGAGTAATCCCCATTCCACTGACTTAGCATGCACAATTGCAGCGGTCTGAGATGTAGGCGTGCAAAGGGTACTATGTCCATTGCTGCTACCATTAAGCCGATCACCTCCATGCATTGAGCTACTGACGGGTGTTGAATGGAATGAAGGACACGGCATGCATTTTGAAGCTTTGTTAACCTGTCTTCTGTCAGGTAAATCTTCATTTCTACAGAATCTATAAGAGTCCCCAAGAAGGGAACTCTTGTGAGTGGAAAGAGAGAACTCTTCTTTTCGTTCACCTTCCATCCATGCGACCTTAGAAATGCCAGTACTAACTCTGTATGAGACTTGGCAGTTTGAAAGCTTGAAGCTTGTATCAGAATGTCGTCTAGGTACGGAGCTACCGCAATTCCTCGCGGTCTTAGTACCGCCAGAAGAGCACCCAGAACCTTTGTGAAGATTCTCGGAGCCGTAGCCAATCCGAATGGAAGAGCTAGAAAACTGGTAATAGATGACCTAGGTCACCAGAGGGCGCTCTTTGTGCATAACGTATAAAATAATAATAATGATAATAAATAAATTAACGGAAGGTAACCTCAATAGAAAATGTCAAAATCACAATTCGATAACCAAATACAATGTATAATTACAATTATTTATAATTACAATTATTTATAATGAAAAGTGGAACCTCATTAAATGACGTTGGGTTAAATGTCCATGATAGGTGAATGTTGGGTGTATGCTCCTTGGAATCCTGGCAGTCCCAATATGTCTCAAAATTAGGCACACTTTCTCACGGCTGCACTCTCCGAAACGATCCTGGATTGGAAAACGTGTTTGCTGAAAGGTAGTGAGACAAAAGAAGAGAGGCGCACCAATGTGTGTATCAATCGTTACAATTCTGCATGAGCTCCAAGTATTGTATGCACAGGGTACTCACACTTTGACATAGCACACCAGTGTGCTTGTGGAAGCGGGCTGGTACTTAGAGCTGACCAGCTGGCTCTCTCCGGCTCCTTACTGGATACGGCGGCTTTCCTGTGTGTTGGGCTGTCTGGTAGTGGTGTGCTTGTATTGAAACTCCAGGTTCAAATGTTTTAAAACCTTTTATTATACAAAGTTCACAAGCACAAATTTAAAAAGATACAGATTAAAATATTGCTACGCGTTTCTCGGCCCTCCTGGCCGTTTCATCAGGCATATTAACAACATAAAAAACTCGGCTTTTTATTGCCGCCACTACCAAACAGTTTCTGGGGCCCTCCCCTTTCTCATTAAGTGTATACAAACGAGCCTATCATTGTGATACTTTTAGAAACAAGTGCTAACTCGATGGAGTATAAAAATATTGGAATACATATTGCTTTCTAACAGACACAGTGATCTTTAATAGCGAATTGCAACAGTGTGCATTCTATAACAGTAGTAATTTGATGTTGATACATTCCTTTGTATCGAAAATCGGCAATTTAGAAACAAAAACTCGTCCCTTTGATAGGTGGAACAAGGGACCAATCACAAGGTTCTATACTCGGTGAAAGTTAACACACCCCTATCTGTTGTTTTTGTATCGGAGCAATGCAATCGCCATTCAGTCTATCCAGTTAATCATCATGATGTGAGTTTTGCGTCTTAACATGGTTTAAAGGTATAGAAGTTACATTAACCCTTTATGTTATCGACTGATTTTTGTAGTGAGACGCAAATCCCAAACTGATAAATTGGATTGCCAGATCATTAGAGTTAATAGTGGATCAATACCAAAGCACATAATGATAAAAAATCAATAAAGATTTGTTTAGTGTCTATAGGACTATAGGTGGGCTATTATGAGATATTAGAATATCATGTTGTCACTTTATTTACTCGGCTATGAGGAGGTATAATATGACTATATATTTCTTATGATCGTGCATGAATTGTTTCGCACTGTTAGTTATACTGACCCTAGTATATAATGATTATTGGCCCCCAATCCGCCTATTACTAGCCGTCATGCGAGAATATAAGTGCATATACAGTAAATGCAAAATAATTATTGGGGGATATATATAGGGCACCCAAATGTGCCCATTACTGGCTATCAAGTGAAGCTATTACTGACCTTCATGTGAAGTTATAGGTGCAAGTAAAATGAATGTTAATTCATGTAAAATGATTATTAAAGGGACTTGGTTGACTCAAATGTGCCTATTAGTGACTATCAAGTGAAGGTATAAGGACATGCGTGCATAAATCACATTTATCATGTGTTCAATAATAATGGTGCATACTATGCTAGGGGTGTGTGCTTGAAGGATCACTATTCCTTCTGTGGTCTGAAAAGAAGTGAGTGCGTGTTGCTGGTGCTGATTACCCCATATCAGTGATGGGTGAGTGATGTGGTCAAATAGAATTGGTCATATTCGGAAACATTAATAATAATGTGAATTATAGTGATTATAATTAAGTGATAATGTATGATAGAATAAATAAGTGATATCCTAGTGTCTATCTACAGACATGTTATATAATGCAGGTGGAGGCATGTGTGGTGTTGTATGGGAGGGTGAAACTCCCATTGGAGAAGAATTTCTACTAAACTGGTTGTGTACACGGAGGCAAATCTCTAACTAAAAGGCGGCAGAGTCTATTACTTCATTAAGGCCATTGGGAAAAAAGGGAGCCAAATCTGAAAATCCAATAGGTCTCCCTTTGGCGGAGTTTAGTGTATCTATTGTATCTGTGGGAACTGGGAATGCTTTCAAGAGGTGTTATAGTGAAAGGACAAGATTCTCCATTATGTTCATGGACATAGTGCCTGGATACACTATGTTTCATGGATTTTTTCTTAATGTTTCGATTATGTTCGCTCCATCTCGTGCGGACATTTCGAATTGTACGCCCCAAATACTGCTGTCCACATCTGCATGACAGGACATAGATTACATATGATGAACTGCATGTCAGATACTCATTAATGGTAAAAATTTCCCCAGTGGCATGTGATTTGATTGTTTTGGTTTTATGTGTAATTTGTTTACACATATGGCACCTGATTTTACCACATTTAAATACTCCTTTTCTATTGGTATTGTTTTGTGTATGTTTTACTCTGGCTTTCTTGGAAATAACTATCTTGCTGGGGGCTAAAGTTTGTTTGATGGTGGGAGCTCTTTTATAGATCACATTTGGTGTATTTTGTAGATCTTTTTTCAGAATGGGGTCTTTTAATAGAATAGGCCAGTGTTTTTGCAGCACTTTTTTTATACGTTTTGCATTAGAATTAAATTGTGTAACAAAGCAGGGTTGTTGAAGTATTTCTATAGTGTCATTATTAGATTTTCTTGTTTTTTTAGTGCAAAGAATACTTGATCGATCTAAGTGATATGCTTTCTCATATCCGGTCATGATAATATCTCTAGGATAACCCTTTTCTTCAAATCTCTGGATAAGGATTTTTGATTGTTCACAAAATTTATCTAGTGAGCTGCAGTTTCTTCTAATTCTGCAGAATTGGCTGTATGGTATACTTTTTTTCCATTGATGATAATGATTGCTATTGTAATGGAGGAAATTATTACAGTCCACAGTTTTGAAATATGTGGATGTGGCTATATTATGTTCAGTATCCCATGTTAAATTTAAGTCAAGGAATTCGATAGATTCTCGTTGGATCTTGGAAGTGAATTGAATGCCCATAGAATTATTATTAAGATATGTACAGAATAAACTAGCCTCCTCTACCGTGCCCTTAAAAATAAAAATCAAATCATCTATATAACGGCCATAGAACACCAGGCTTGCCCCCCAGTTGGAGTTGTAAATATATTTCTCCTCAAAAAATCCCATGAAGAGATTCGCAAAGCTGGGGGCAAACCTGGTGCCCATGGCCGTTCCCTTAATCTGCAAATAAAAATCATCTAAAAATTGAAAATAATTGTGTTTGAGTATAAAGTCAATGAGTGTCAGAATATATTCTTTTTGAATATTAGGCATATAAATATCAGTATCTAAGTAATACTTAGTGGTGTAGATACCTAGTTCATGAGATATATTAGAGTATAGGGCGCTGACGTCAGCTGTTATCCACAACGAACCTGCCTCTTGTTTGAAATCTTTAATTTTGAATAGTAAATCAGTCGTGTCACGGATGAATGAAGGCAAATTATGAACATGCTTTTGTAAGAAATTATCAATGTATTGAGATAACCTGTCTGTAATGCTATTGATACCCGCAATTATGGGACGACCAGGTGGTTTGAAGCGATCTTTGTGTATCTTTGGAAGGTGGTAATAGTAAGGGGTAGATGGATGGGTAGGGGTAAGAAACTTACGCTCTTTAGTGTTAAGGATCCCCTTACTACTACCATCCTCCAAAAGACACAACAGTTTTTCCAAAAATACAGATGTGGGATCAGTGTCTAATTTCCTGTAATATTCATTGTTAAGGAGAATGTTATGGGCCTCACTGACATAGTCATTATAGTCCTGTAGAACAATCCCACCCCCCTTATCCGCCTGCCTTATTACCAGGTGGGGGTCGTTAGCCAGGGATCTTAATGCTTTTTCTTCATTAGGCCATAATCTCATTTGTCTATTTAGTTTACTGGGAAGTTTGTTAAAATCTTCCATTACCATTTGTTGGAAAAGATCTATGTATGTGACATCATCCTTGGGGGGGTTAAAGTTGGATGGTGGTGCTAGTGTCGTATGAATATACCCTTCCAATAGATCTTCCATCAATAGATCTGGTTCAGCATAGATAGTCTTTGTCTGGCTATTCATAGAATGGGTGATGATGGGCATACCCTCCACATTCCTTTTTCTGAGATTTTTTATGGAAAAGTATCTCTGTAGAGATAACTTCCTAGTGTACTTGTTTAAATCAACAAATAAGTCAAATAATTTGTGGGGGTTTGGTGGGCAATAAGACAGGCCCCTACCCAAAATTCTGATCTCGTCATTAGTTAAACTATGTGTGGATAAGTTGAAAATACCTTTGGCTAGTTTTTGTAATTGCTTTTTTTGTGTGGTGTTGCCTCTCCCTCGTCTTCCCCGTTTGGGTAAGGCCTTTTCTTTTGTTGTTGTTGTTGATGTTGTCCATTTGCATAATGTTGTTGTACCTGTGGTGTATTCTGATGTGATGGTGGAGATGGTGTTTTGGGATTGCCTACATTCCTCCTCCATAGAGGGGCTAAGTTGGGTACCCCTAAAAAATTACTTTTGGATGTAGAGGGAGTCTCTACCCTTTGGTAGCCATTTTGACCCTGGTCATTGGGTGTGTTTGGTGAATTACTATTTTGATAGTCATCACACTGATATCTATGTCCCCCAGACCCATTCTGGAGGGATTCAAATCGATTATAAACAGGAATATGGTTGGGGTTCTGATAGTCATGGGATTGGGAGTAATTATTTCTATTTTTATTTCTATTATGTTGATAATTCTGTTGATAGTGTTGTTTGTTTTGATAGTTCCTATTATTAGTCTTATGTTCTTCCCAGTGACGTATTTGTGCTGATACTGGTGTATTTCTGTAATTATGGGATGGTTGTGCTGGGTGTGTATTTTTGGGGTTTTTGTTTTTATATGTTACTCTATTCCATCCATCATTGTTCTCTGTAGGAACTACTGTTTTTTTGTTGTATGTATATACTATGCCTTCTGCATAGTCCTCCTCATCCCTTTTGAATTTTCCGTTTTTTATTCTAATAATGTCATTCTGGTATTCATCCACCATTTTGATGGTTTCTATGTTTAATCGATTATATTCGGAATGATCTTTCATAGGCTCCAATTCTTTTTGGGTTGCTTCTATTTCTTTCTCTAATGTCTCAACTAGACTCTGTCTATGTGCAATTAATAAATCTATAAGTTTAAAAGAGCATTCATCCAATATTTCATACCATTTGTTAGTGAGTTCTTGGTCGTTTTTAAAAGAGCAATGTTTAAACAATCTAAGTCCTCTAGGGATTTGCTTTTTTTCTTTGTATTTTTTTAAACAATCCAGGTCCCACCAGTGTCTCTGTTCATTTTTTAAGAGATCACCCAATTTATTAAACATGGTGTCTATACTTTTAATTACTAGGGGGCCTGGACTGTCCCCTTCAGCATTGGATGGAGGGTTGAAAGAATTCCTCCTATTATTTCTCTCCAGTGCTGAAAGCATGATGGTACTAAATATGTATTGAGCCTATATGACTTGATACTTATAGGCGTCTGGTCAGTAGTGACCCCCCTAGTTCTCCCGTGTATTGATAAACAGGGTACTGTATAAATAAAAAAGTAGTGAATGTTAGTCCGGCTGCACCTCTGTGTAAAGCTAAAAAAATGTGAGCTGAAAAGTAGATAGATGACCTAGGTCACCAGAGGGCGCTCTTTGTGCATAACGTATAAAATAATAATAATGATAATAAATAAATTAACGGAAGGTAACCTCAATAGAAAATGTCAAAATCACAATTCGATAACCAAATACAATGTATAATTACAATTATTTATAATTACAATTATTTATAATGAAAAGTGGAACCTCATTAAATGACGTTGGGTTAAATGTCCATGATAGGTGAATGTTGGGTGTATGCTCCTTGGAATCCTGGCAGTCCCAATATGTCTCAAAATTAGGCACACTTTCTCACGGCTGCACTCTCCGAAACGATACTGGATTGGAAAACGTGTTTGCTGAAAGGTAGTGAGACAAAAGAAGAGAGGCGCACCAATGTGTGTATCAATCGTTACAATTCTGCATGAGCTCCAAGTATTGTATGCACAGGGTACTCACACTTTGACATAGCACACCAGTGTGCTTGTGGAAGCGGGCTGGTACTTAGAGCTGACCAGCTCCAATAGAAAAGGAGTATTTAAATGTGGTAAAATCAGGTGCCATATGTGTAAACAAATTACACATAAAACCAAAACAATCAAATCACATGCCACTGGGGAAATTTTTACCATTAATGAGTATCTGACATGCAGTTCATCATATGTAATCTATGTCCTGTCATGCAGATGTGGACAGCAGTATTTGGGGCGTACAATTCGAAATGTCCGCACGAGATGGAGCGAACATAATCGAAACATTAAGAAAAAATCCATGAAACATAGTGTATCCAGGCACTATGTCCATGAACATAATGGAGAATCTTGTCCTTTCACTATAACACCTCTTGAAAGCATTCCCAGTTCCCACAGATACAATAGATACACTAAACTCCGCCAAAGGGAGACCTATTGGATTTTCAGATTTGGCTCCCTTTTTCCCAATGGCCTTAATGAAGTAATAGACTCTGCCGCCTTTTAGTTAGAGATTTGCCTCCGTGTACACAACCAGTTTAGTAGAAATTCTTCTCCAATGGGAGTTTCACCCTCCCATACAACACCACACATGCCTCCACCTGCATTATATAACATGTCTGTAGATAGACACTAGGATATCACTTATTTATTCTATCATACATTATCACTTAATTATAATCACTATAATTCACATTATTATTAATGTTTCCGAATATGACCAATTCTATTTGACCACATCACTCACCCATCACTGATATGGGGTAATCAGCACCAGCAACACGCACTCACTTCTTTTCAGACCACAGAAGGAATAGTGATCCTTCAAGCACACACCCCTAGCATAGTATGCACCATTATTATTGAACACATGATAAATGTGATTTATGCACGCATGTCCTTATACCTTCACTTGATAGTCACTAATAGGCACATTTGAGTCAACCAAGTCCCTTTAATAATCATTTTACATGAATTAACATTCATTTTACTTGCACCTATAACTTCACATGAAGGTCAGTAATAGCTTCACTTGATAGCCAGTAATGGGCACATTTGGGTGCCCTATATATATCCCCCAATAATTATTTTGCATTTACTGTATATGCACTTATATTCTCGCATGACGGCTAGTAATAGGCGGATTGGGGGCCAATAATCATTATATACTAGGGTCAGTATAACTAACAGTGCGAAACAATTCATGCACGATCATAAGAAATATATAGTCATATTATACCTCCTCATAGCCGAGTAAATAAAGTGACAACATGATATTCTAATATCTCATAATAGCCCACCTATAGTCCTATAGACACTAAACAAATCTTTATTGATTTTTTATCATTATGTGCTTTGGTATTGATCCACTATTAACTCTAATGATCTGGCAATCCAATTTATCAGTTTGGGATTTGCGTCTCACTACAAAAATCAGTCGATAACATAAAGGGTTAATGTAACTTCTATACCTTTAAACCATGTTAAGACGCAAAACTCACATCATGATGATTAACTGGATAGACTGAATGGCGATTGCATTGCTCCGATACAAAAACAACAGATAGGGGTGTGTTAACTTTCACCGAGTATAGAACCTTGTGATTGGTCCCTTGTTCCACCTATCAAAGGGACGAGTTTTTGTTTCTAAATTGCCGATTTTCGATACAAAGGAATGTATCAACATCAAATTACTACTGTTATAGAATGCACACTGTTGCAATTCGCTATTAAAGATCACTGTGTCTGTTAGAAAGCAATATGTATTCCAATATTTTTATACTCCATCGAGTTAGCACTTGTTTCTAAAAGTATCACAATGATAGGCTCGTTTGTATACACTTAATGAGAAAGGGGAGGGCCCCAGAAACTGTTTGGTAGTGGCGGCAATAAAAAGCCGAGTTTTTTATGTTGTTAATATGCCTGATGAAACGGCCAGGAGGGCCGAGAAACGCGTAGCAATATTTTAATCTGTATCTTTTTAAATTTGTGCTTGTGAACTTTGTATAATAAAAGGTTTTAAAACATTTGAACCTGGAGTTTCAATACAAGCACACCACTACCAGACAGCCCAACACACAGGAAAGCCGCCGTATCCAGTAAGGAGCCGGAGAGAGCCAGCTGGTCAGCTCTAAGTACCAGCCCGCTTCCACAAGCACACTGGTGTGCTATGTCAAAGTGTGAGTACCCTGTGCATACAATACTTGGAGCTCATGCAGAATTGTAACGATTGATACACACATTGGTGCGCCTCTCTTTTGTCTCACTACCTTTCAGAAAACTGGTAATGCCTGTCTAGAAAGGCAAACCTTAGATACCGGTAATGATCTTTGTGAATCGGTATGTGAAGGTAAGCATCCTTTAAATCCACTGTGGTCATGTACTGACCCTTTTGGATCATGGGTAAAATTGTCCGAATAGTTTCCATTTTGAACGATGGAACTCTTAGGAATTTGTTTAGGATCTTTAAATCCAAGATTGGCCTGAAAGTTCCCTCTTTTTTGGGAACCACAAACAGATTTGAGTAAAACCCTTGTCCTTGTTCCGACCGCGGAACCGGATGGATCACTCCCATTAATAAAAGATCTTGTACGCAGCGTAGAAACGCCTCTTTCTTTATTTGGTTTGTTGACAACCTTGACAGATGAAATCTCCCTCTTGGGGGAGAGAATTTGAAGTCTAGAAGGTATCCCTGAGATATGATCTCTAACGCCCAGGGATCCTGGACATCTCTTGCCCAAGCCTGGGCGAAGAGAGAAAGTCTGCCCCCCACTAGATCCGTTCCCGGATCGGGGGCCCTCGATTCATGCTGTCTTAGGGGCAGCAGCAGGTTTCCTGGCCTGCTTGCCCTTGTTCCAGGACTGGTTAGGTCTCCAGCCTTGTCTGTAGCGAGCAACAGCTCCTTCCTGTTTTGGTGCAGAGGAAGTTGATGCTGCTCCTGCTTTGAAATTACGAAAGGAACGAAAATTAGACTGTCTAGCCTTAGGTTTGGCTCTGTCTTGAGGCAGGGCATGGCCTTTACCTCCTGTAATGTCAGCGATAATTTCTTTCAACCCGGGCCCGAATAAGGTCTGCCCTTTGAAAGGTATATTAAGCAATTTAGATTTAGAAGTAACGTCAGCTGACCAGGATTTTAGC
>NC_069503.1:977080207-977206263 GCF_027579735.1 Bombina bombina
CGTTGGAAATTTATAGATATCTGACTCAGCGGTTAACATGCAATTTAACGTGTTTTTTAGTGCTGTGTACTAACGTGGAAAAAGAATCACAGCTAATATGATCTGCATAATAAATCTGAAAGAAATATCAAACTATAATGAACAATAAGACACAATAACTCCACATTTTAAAATAACAGAGTCCCAAGAGTAACTGCTTCCGTTACCTGTTAGTTTCACCATAGGATTGTAAATTCTGATAGCTGAGTGGCCCTAAGGCACTTATCCTTCCGCCACTGACCCGTAGTTGTTTGAGGAGCTGTAGGGCCTCCGCCCGTAGTGCAGGTGATGCGGTTCCTTATGTCCTTGACAGATTGGCAGCCCCACCGATTTCTCCCCCGGGGAACTATTTTCAAGGGCGGGACTACGCCTCTGTACTGTTACAAAGACCGGTATGGGTTTGTTTAACGTCTGCTACTAGTGTTTTAAAATAACCGTTTCGTTCCTAAATTGATAGATCAATGTAAAAATAGTACAATATTTAATTTCAATAAGGTTTAAGTGTATATATGATTGTATTAACAAATGTTTTAATTGATGTTATAATGATCAGTCGATCTTTATATAAAAAATACAAGGATTTTTTTTTTTTTTTTTTAAATAATAGTTAATATTTTTAATTAAATGCTGGACCCAAATTGCTGTTTACACCAACACCATCAGACATCCCAACTCTCCCTGAAGTTCAGGGGGTCTCCATGATTGTAATAGCGGCTCCCTGATGCCAGCAAATAGAATGCAATCTCCCTGAAACTCCAAGTACCATGATCCAATGTGGCCTTTAGTTGCTGGGACGTTATAGAACCCTCAAAGCATGGATCAGAACCCCCCCCCCCCCCCCCCCTGAATTTAATAAAATAAAACACAAATACTACCTTATTTACTGCACGTAATTAAACTTTGTATTCTAAAATATTTAAGCATTCAACAAGCGTACAATCACTGGAAAACAGGTTTGTTGTATGTGGTTGTGCAATAAAGCTACTTTTTTTTTTAATGTGACTATAGTGGGAAGTTAATTTAATGATAAGTCTCTATCTTATTTAGGGTTTCAAGGTGTCAAATATATAACTGGGACTGGAGTCAAGCCATCAGACACTTCTAAATCAGTGGTAATGCTATCAGACACTGCAAAATACATAGTGCAATTTGTAACATAATGTAATAAATCACCCTCTATAATGTGCAATATGGTAAGATTTAAAGGATAACTTTCTGTTATAATTTTTAAGCTAAACAACTAACATATTAAAGTTAATAAACATTAATTAAAACCTACTGACCTATATTTTCTCCAAAACGAAGTTTCATAACGTTCTAAAAGTTATATCTTTTATTCGCCAATGATGTCACGTTATCCTGCCCACTATTTTCAGCTCTGCATGTTCAAAATACTTAAACCAATAACTTTGTGTTTAAAGCGCCATTTTGAAACCTAGGTATTGTAAACGGATTGGTACAGAGCAAAGGATACCCACGGAGTGGGTTTGGAAAACAATTAAATTTGCAGACAAGATTTCTGATATACGGTAGAGATATGTTAAGGAAATGCTATTGATAAAAAGCGTATTTGGGGTAGTTAGTTAGTAACAGGCATAGAAAATATTTACTTACAGTGGCCCTTTAACTGTGGAAATTTAAAGATACAGAGCCCCAAATAGCAACCCATTGCTTACAAAGTGACGTTTTTGAAATACTTCTAATTGTGTTCAAAACAAAATCTCCCATTGGACCAATAATTTGTCAATGCAGGTGAGTGGTACACACACCCCTCTATGATATCCAACGATATGGTAAGATTTTACTGTGGAAATTTAAAGATACAGACCCAAAATATCAACCCCACTGCTTACAAAGTGAAATTTTTGAAATACTTCTATATGGGTTAAAAACAAAATCTCCCATTGGACCAACAATTTGTCAATGCAGGTGAGTCGTACACCCCCCCCCCCCCCTCTATGATATCCAACGATATGGTAAGATTTTACTGTGGAAATTTAAAGATACAGAGCCCCAAATATCAACCCATTGCTTACAAAGTGACGTTTTTGAAATACTTTTATATGGGTTAAAAACAAAATCTCCCTTTGGACCAATAATTTCTCAATGCAGGTGAGTTGTACACACCCCCCTCTATGATCTCCAACGATATGGTAAGATTTTACTGTGGAAATTTAAAGATACAGAGCCCCAAATATCAACCCACTGCTTACAAAGTGACGTTTTTGAAATACTTCTATATGGGTTAAAAACAAAATCTCCCATTGGACCAATAATTTGTCAATGCAGGTGAGTCGTACACACCCCCCTCTATGTTATCCAACAATATGGTAAGATTTTACTGTGGAAATTTAAAGGGAAAGTTTAGTATAAATTAAACTTTCATTATTCAGATAGGATTTTTAATTTTAATCAACTTTCCAATTTACTTTTATCATCAAATTTGCTTTTTTCTCTTGGTACTGTATTCTTAGTTTAAACTAAACCTAGGCAGACTCATATGCTAATTTCTAAGCCTTTGAGGGCTGCCTCTTATCACATGCTTTTTAAATCTCTTTCAACACAAAGAGACAGAAATTACATGTGGGCCATATAGATAACTGTGTTCAGGCACAGGGGGTTATTTAAGATTTAGCACAAAACAATGCTAAATTTAAAGGGACAGTCAAGTCCAAAAAAAACTTTCAGTTTTCAAATAGGGCATGTCATTTTAAACAACTTTCCAATTTACTTTTATCATCAAATTTGCTTTTTTCTCTTGGTACTGTATTCTTAGTTTAAACTAAACCTAGGCAGACTCATATGCTAATTTCTAAGCCTTTGAGGGCTGCCTCTTATCACATGCTTTTTAAATCTCTTTCAACACAAAGAGACAGAAATTACACGTGGGCCATATAGATAACACTGTGTTCAGGCACAGGGGGTTATTTAAGATTTAGCACAAAACAATGCTAAATTTAAAGGGACAGTCAAGTCCAAAAAAAACTTTCAGTTTTCAAATAGGGCATGTCATTTTAAACAACTTTCCAATTTACTTTTATCAACAATTTTGCTTTGTTCTCTTGGTATTCTAGTTGAAAGCAAACCTAGGAAGGCTCATATGATAATTTCTAAGCCCTTGAAGACTGCCTCTATTTTATTTACTTTTCACAGCAGGGGAGAGCAAGCTCATGTAGGCCGTATAGATAGCATTGTGATCACGCTCGTGGCTAGTGGCAGACACTGCACTAATTGGCTAAAATGCAAGTCAATAGATAATAACTAAAAGTCATGTGATTAGGGGCAGTCAGAAGATGCTTAGATACAAGTTAGTCACAGAAGTAAAAAGTGTATTAATATAACAATGTTGGTTTTGCAAAACTGGGGAATGGGTAATAAAGGGATTATCTATCTTTTTAAACAACAAAAATTCTGGTGTTGACTGTCCCTTTAAGACAATAGATAATAAACAGTCACAGTCATGTGATCAGGGGGCTGGAAGAAGGTTCCTAGATACAAGGTAATCACAGAGGTAAAAAGTATATTAATATAATAGTGTTGGTTATGCAAAACTGGGGAATGGGTAATAAAGGGATTATCTATCTTTTAAAAAAAAATAACAATTCTATGGTAGACTGTTCCTTTAAAGATACAGACCCCCAAATCTCAACCCATTGCTTACAAAGTGAAGTTTTTGAAATGTGAGAAAACCAAAATCTCCCATTGGACCAATAATTTGTCAATGCAGGTGAGTCGTACACCCCCCCCCCCCCTCTATGATATCCAACGATATGGTAAGATTTTACTGTGGAAATTTAAAGATACAGACCCCCAAATATCAACCCACTGCTTACAAAGTGACATTTTTTAAATACTTCTATATGTGAGAAAACTAAAATCTCCCATTGGACCAATAATTTGTCAATGCAGGTGAGTCGTACGCACCCCCCTCTATGACATCCAAAGATATGGTAACATTTTACTGTGGAAATTTAAAGATACAGAGCCCCAAAATATCAACCCTTTGTTTACAAAGTGAGGTTTTTGAAATATTTCTAAATGGGTTCAAATCAAAATCTCCCATTGGACCAATAATTTGTCAATGCAGGTGAGTCATACACACCCCTCTCTATGATATCCAACGATATGGTAAGATTTAACTGTTGAAATTTAAAGATACAGACTCCCAAATATCAACCCATTGCTTATAAAGTGACATTTTTTAAATACTTCTATATGGGTTAAAAACAAAATCTCCTATTGGACCAATAATTTGTCAATGCAGATGAGTCGTACACCCCCCCCCCCCTCTATGATATCCAAAGATATGGTAACGTTTTACTGTGGAAATTTAAAGATACAGAGCCCCAAAATATCAACCCATTGTTTACAAAGTGACGTTTTTGAAATATTTCTAAATGGGTTCAAATCAAAATCTCCCATTGGACCAATAATTTGTCAATGCAGGTGAGTCATACACACCCCTCTCTATGATATCCAACGATATGGTAAGATTTAACTGTTGAAATTTAAAGATACAGAGCCCCAAATATCAACCCATTGCTTGCAAAGTTACGTTTTTGAAATATTTCTATATGTGAGAAAACCAAAATCTCCCATTGGACCAATAATTTGTCAATGCAGGTGAGTTGTACACCCCCCCCCCTCTATGATATCCAACGATATGGTAAGATTTTACTGTGGAAATTTAAAGATACAGAGCCCCAAATATCAACCCACTGCTTAAAGTGACGTTTTTGAAATACTTCTACAGGGAGTGCAGAATTATTAGGCAAGTTGTATTTTTGAGGATTAATTTTATTATTGAACAACAACCATGTTCTCAATGAACCCAAAAAACTCATAAATATCAAAGCTGAATATTTTTGGAAGTAGTTTTTAGTTTGTTTTTAGTTTTAGCTATTTTAGGGGGATATCTGTGTGTGCAGGTGACTATTACTGTGCATAATTATTAGGCAACTTAACAAAAAACAAATATATACCCATTTCAATTATTTATTTTTACCAGTGAAACCAATATAACATCTCAACATTCACAAATATACATTTCTGACATTCAAAAACAAATCAGTGACCAATATAGCCACCTTTCTTTGCAAGGACACTCAAAAGCCTGCCATCCATGGATTCTGTCAGTGTTTTGATCTGTTCACCATCAACATTGCGTGCAGCAGCAACCACAGCCTCCCAGACACTGTTCAGAGAGGTGTACTGTTTTCCCTCCTTGTAAATCTCACATTTGATGATGGACCACAGGTTCTCAATGGGGTTCAGATCAGGTGAACAAGGAGGCCATGTCATTAGATTTTCTTCTTTTATACCCTTTCTTGCCAGCCACGCTGTGGAGTAGTACTTGGACGCGTGTGATGGAGCATTGTCCTGCATGAAAATCATGTTTTTCTTGAAGGATGCAGACCTCTTCCTGTACCACTGCTTGAAGAAGGTGTCTTCCAGAAACTGGCAGTAGGACTGGGAGTTGAGCTTGACTCCATCCTCAACCCGAAAAGGCCCCACAAGCTCATCTTTGATGATACCAGCCCAAACCAGTACTCCACCTCCACCTTGCTGGCGTCTGAGTCGGACTGGAGCTCTCTGCCCTTTACCAATCCAGCCACGGGCCCATCCATCTGGCCCATCATTCATTTCATCAGTCCATAAAACCTTAGAAAAATCAGTCTTGAGATATTTCTTGGCCCAGTCTTGACGTTTCAGCTTGTGTGTCTTGTTCAGTGGTGGTCGTCTTTCAGCCTTTCTTACCTTGGCCATGTCTCTGAGTATTGCACACCTTGTGCTTTTGGGCACTCCAGTGATCTTGGCAGCTGCACGCTTGACTTTTCTCAGTTCATGGGCAGTTATTTTGCGCCTTGGTTTTTCCACACGCTTCTTGCGACCCTGTTGACTATTTTGAATGAAACGCTTGATTGTTCGATGATCACGCTTCAGAAGCTTTGCAATTTTAAGAGTGCTGCATCCCTCTGCAAGATATCTCACTATTTTTGACTTTTCTGAGCCTGTCAAGTCCTTCTTTTGACCCATTTTGCCAAAGGAAAGGAAGTTGCCTAATAATTATGCACACCTGATATAGGGTGTTGATGTCATTAGACCACACCCCTTCTCATTACAGAAATGCACATCACCTAATATGCTTAATTGGTAGTAGGCTTTCGAGCCTATACAGCTTGGAGTAAGACAACATGCATAAAGAGGATGATGTGGTCAAAATACTCATTTGCCTAATAATTCTGCACTCCCTGTATATGTGAGAAAACCACAATCTCCCATTGGACCAATAATTTGTCAATGCAGGTGAGTCGTACACACCCCCCTCTATGATATCTAACGATATGGTAAGATTTTACTGTGGAAATTTAAAGATACAGACCCAAAATATCAACCCCACTGCTTACAAAGTGAAATTTTTGAAATACTTCTATATGTGAGAAAACTAAAATCTCCCATTGGACCAATAATTTGTCAATGCAGGTGAGTCATACACACCCCTCTCTATGATATCCAACGATATGGTAAGATTTAACTGTTGAAATTTAAAGATACAGAGCCCCAAATATCAACCCATTGCTTACAAAGTTACGTTTTTGAAATATTTCTATATGTGAGAAAACCAAAATCTCCCATTGGACCAATAATTTGTCAATGCAGGTGAGTTGTACACCCCCCCCCCCTCTATGATATCCAACGATATGGTAAGATTTTACTGTGGAAATTTAAAGATACAGAGCCCCAAATATCAACCCACTGCTTAAAGTGACGTTTTTGAAATACTTCTACAGGGAGTGCAGAATTATTAGGCAAGTTGTATTTTTGAGGATTAATTTTATTATTGAACAACAACCATGTTCTCAATGAACCCAAAAAACTCATAAATATCAAAGCTGAATATTTTTGGAAGTAGTTTTTAGTTTGTTTTTAGTTTTAGCTATTTTAGGGGGATATCTGTGTGTGCAGGTGACTATTACTGTGCATAATTATTAGGCAACTTAACAAAAAACAAATATATACCCATTTCAATTATTTATTTTTACCAGTGAAACCAATATAACATCTCAACATTCACAAATATACATTTCTGACATTCAAAAACAAAAACAAATCAGTGACCAATATAGCCACCTTTCTTTGCAAGGACACTCAAAAGCCTGCCATCCATGGATTCTGTCAGTGTTTTGATCTGTTCACCATCAACATTGCGTGCAGCAGCAACCACAGCCTCCCAGACACTGTTCAGAGAGGTGTACTGTTTTCCCTCCTTGTAAATCTCACATTTGATGATGGACCACAGGTTCTCAATGGGGTTCAGATCAGGTGAACAAGGAGGCCATGTCATTAGATTTTCTTCTTTTATACCCTTTCTTGCCAGCCACGCTGTGGAGTAGTACTTGGACGCGTGTGATGGAGCATTGTCCTGCATGAAAATCATGTTTTTCTTGAAGGATGCAGACCTCTTCCTGTACCACTGCTTGAAGAAGGTGTCTTCCAGAAACTGGCAGTAGGACTGGGAGTTGAGCTTGACTCCATCCTCAACCCGAAAAGGCCCCACAAGCTCATCTTTGATGATACCAGCCCAAACCAGTACTCCACCTTGCTGGCGTCTGAGTCGGACTGGAGCTCTCTGCCCTTTACCAATCCAGCCACGGGCCCATCCATCTGGCCCATCAATCATTTCATCAGTCCATAAAACCTTAGAAAAATCAGTCTTGAGATATTTCTTGGCCCAGTCTTGACGTTTCAGCTTGTGTGTCTTGTTCAGTGGTGGTCGTCTTTCAGCCTTTCTTACCTTGGCCATGTCTCTGAGTATTGCACACCTTGTGCTTTTGGGCACTCCAGTGATCTTGGCAGCTGCACGCTTGACTTTTCTCAGTTCATGGGCAGTTATTTTGCGCCTTGGTTTTTCCACACGCTTCTTGCGACCCTGTTGACTATTTTGAATGAAACGCTTGATTGTTCGATGATCACGCTTCAGAAGCTTTGCAATTTTAAGAGTGCTGCATCCCTCTGCAAGATATCTCACTATTTTTTACTTTTCTGAGCCTGTCAAGTCCTTCTTTTGACCCATTTTGCCAAAGGAAAGGAAGTTGCCTAATAATTATGCACACCTGATATAGGGTGTTGATGTCATTAGACCACACCCCTTCTCATTACAGAAATGCACATCACCTAATATGCTTAATTGGCAGTAGGCTTTCGAGCCTATACAGCTTGGAGTAAGACAACATGCATAAAGAGGATGATGTGGTCAAAATACTCATTTGCCTAATAATTCTGCACTCCCTGTATATGTGAGAAAACCACAATCTCCCATTGGACCAATAATTTGTCAATGCAGGTGAGTCGTACACACCCCCCTCTATGATATCCAACGATATGGTAAGATTTTACTGTGGAAATTTAAAGATACAGAGCCCCAAATATCAACCCATTGCTTACAAAGTGACGTTTTTGAAATACTTTTATATGGGTTAAAAACAAAATCTCCCATTGGATCAATAATTTGTCGATGCAGGTGAGTCGTACAACCCCCCCCCCCTCTATGATATCTAACGATATGGTAAGATTTTACTGTGGAAATTTAAAGATACAGACCCCCAAATATCAACTCATTGCTTATAAAGTGACTTTTTTGAAATACTTCTATATGGGTTCAAAACAAAATCTCCCATTGCACATTTAGAGTAAACACAGTTTTTATTCAAATTATTTTTATTTAAATTTAAAAAAAATGAATAAACATTACACATTATTAAAAGGTATTAATTTAAATAGATCTGAAATACAAAAATAAACCTAAAAAAACATGCATCCAATCATATATACATACACTATACAAATTAGTAGGAATAATGTTCAAAATAGACATTTGAACTTTGTTTGTACTATTTTTCTTAAAAGTATGGTGACTTTGGAATTTAATTTAATTCATGTCTGTGTTTATGTGCAAATTTTGCATTTCCAAACATATTTTGCCTTTTTAACTGCAATATCTGGTATATTTAGACAACTTTGATGATACCATTTTGAACATGTTGAGCACTGAACCATCAACTCCCCACAGTAAAAGATCCTACATATACAGTACACTGGGAGCACATCAATGTCTAGGTCAAGTGCTTCTACTTTTACTTGGGAAAGGTGTTATGAATTGATCCTGGAAACATGCTGTAATGTGTGATCTTAACTTGGCTTGGTCAAATGTAAGGCTAGTTGGACTTTTATCAAATGCTAGACTAATTACAATTGCGAATACTCCACAATCATGTGCATTTCCTTGTTTCTGAACACTCTTAACATTTATTTTTAATTCATTGTTTACAAACATTCTCATCATCCAAGATATCATCAAAATTTGTTCAGAACCTAGACCGGTGTACATGCTGTCATATACATTAACAGTTCCTTTACAACAATAAAGGTTGCTTACTGTAACCCAGTGATTGCCATGCACATGTATGATTTGTATGAAATCACCAGTTGGGGACCCAACTGGTTCACCAGAAATTAATGCAGATAGCACTACAGTGCTCTGTAAGCCATCTATTTGTGGAAATTGTTTTCCTATTAAATAATGTGTTACATCCATGTGATCACTTGACAGCCAATTTGTTCCTTGTAGATCTCTCCAGTGGGACTTTGATAAGAGCTGTAGACATCCAACTTTTTGATTTTGCTTATGGTCCTCTGCTTGATTATTCTTCCACACAGGACCAATGTAATTCTTCATCTGTACAAATAAAAAATAGAAGAGTTATTCTTTTAATGTTATAAAATTTTCTTGCTAATATTTATAATACAATATTAAAATACATCTATTTTATATCTAATATATATCTTTTTTATAGTATACACACAGTACTGTTCAAATTGTTAGGTCACCACCAGCTCTTTTTTTTTTTTGGGGGGGGGGGTTTGAAAAGACAATTGTTATTGAGAAAGACATGAGATACAACAGTGGAGTGGCAAAGTTGCTTATAGGAGATGTCAACCCAAAGATATGATGCAAGTTTTGTTACAATCTGAAATATGATGCCTTCTCATTTTTTAAACTTATGCATTAACAAAGAACAAAAACATAAACAAAAACAATCAACATGCACGTTACCAGAGAGCATCTCCATATATAAAGGGAGTGGAAGGGCAGGTAAAACAATAAAGTTTTAGGTAGGTAGTCCTCAGTGGAAGGGGAAAAGGAAGGGGATATGTTAGGTGCGAGGTGTTGAAGGTCCGAATGGGGTCCTTCCTGTCAGTCCCTCCATGGAGTACCATGCCATGTATTGGAGATTAGTACATATGGTATCACGGACGGTATTCATTCCAAAATCTCCTAAATCCTCGGGTCCCTGTTTCTTTATTCAATAATGTATGCAGCCAATGTATACGGAATAAGTAATGCAATTTAGTAAGAAAGAGTGATAGTGTTGGAGGGGAGGGCTGACTCCACACCTGCAGAATAGATTTGTGTCCCACCGCCGCCACCAGCGATAAGAAAGGTTTTTCTGGCATGAAGCTGGCGAAAGTATGACCCAAAATAAAAAACTCAGGTATGAGAGGCAGAGAAGGCATGGAGTGTGCAGTCAAGTATGAATGTATCGCTGTCCAAAAGTGTTGTATGGTAGGACATACACCAAATCAGGGATACAGATCTGCCCTTTTCCTGGGAGCATTTAAAGCAATGAGAGGAAGGCTTTCTACACATTAGAAAGAGTTTATATGGGGAGTAATAGACACGCTGAATTTTTTTCAGTGTCATTTCAATATAAGAGGTCATTGATAATAATTTAATCACATACGTGTGGACATATAAGACAAGATCAGGAATATCAAGATCAGGAAAGTGCTTCAACCATTGGGATAGCCCTGTATTAATGGTATTCCATTTTGCAACATGACGTATGATTGCATAAGGTTTAGAAAATGATTAGTTGAGGGCAATACGGGAGGTCATGTACAGGTTAATGGCAGTATTTCAAACAGTTTCCATGAATTGACTGGTTATTGTATGATAATAGTGGTGTAATTGAAAATAAGCATACCGCGGACATGGTGTATTAGGTAGTTTCTATTGTTGCGTGAGTTCAGGTTAAAAAAAACTTCTATTTCACTCTCATTGAAGTGGACTCTGTGCTGCCATCACACTTCCTTGGCTGAGATCATCTATATCAGTGATGGTTAACCTTGACACCCCAGATGTTTGGAAACTACATGTCCTATGATGCTTAGTAACTCTGTAGTTAAGCAGATAATCATGGGAAATGTAGTTCTACAACCAAGGTGCCAATGTTCACCATCACTTATGTATATCAATGTTTTCAGCCAAACTCATGCTTTCCTGTAAGAGATAATAGTCATATAGTTCAGTGATTTTTAACCGTGGCACACTTTTTTACATTAAAAAATCCTGTGGCACACCACCATCCCAAAATTTTAAAAAAATCACACATTGTAGCCTAATACAGCATATATATATATACACATACACACAAACACACACATACTGTATGTATTGTGCTGTTATGCCATGCCTCCTACAAACTACCCCTGCACTGGGAGTAAAAAACAAGCAAAGTTTAAAAAATATGTCACACTGTTGTCAGTCTGCCGTGGCACACCTGAGGATCTCTCATGGCACACTCTAAACACCCCTAACCTAACACTTATTAACCTCTATTCTGCCACCCCCAACATCGTCGCCACCTGCATTATACTATTAACCCCTAATCTGCCTCTCCGGACACCGCCGCCACCTACATTATCCCTATGAACCCCTAATCTGCTGCCCCAAACATTGCTGACACCTATATTATATTTCTTAACCCCTATTCTGCCGCCCCCAACGTCGCCGCCACCTACCTACAATTATTAACCCCTAATCTGCCGCCCCAACGTCGCTGCTACTATATTAAATGTATTAACCCCTAAACCTAAGTCTAACCCTAACACCCCCTAACTTAAATCTATTCTTAATAAATCTAAATAAAATTTCTATAATTAAATAAATTATTCCTATTTAAAACTAAATACTTACCTATAAAACAAACCCTAATATAGCTACAATATAACTAATAGTTACATTGTAGCTATTTTAGGATTTATATTTATTTTACAGGCAACTTTGAATTTATTTTAGCTAGGTACAATAGCTATTAAATAGTTAATAACTATTTAATAGCTACCTAGTTAAAATAACTACAAAATGACCTGTAAAATAAATCCTAACCTAAGTTACAAATACACCTAACACTACACTATCAATAAATTAATTAAATAAATTAACTACAATTATCTAAAATAAAATACAATTAAATAAACTAAACTATATTACAAAAAACAAACACTAAATTACAAAAAATAAAAAATATTACAAAAAGTTTAATCTAATTACACCTAATCTAAGTCCCCTAATAAAATAAAAAAGCCCCCCAAAATAATAAAATTCCCTATCCTAAACTAAATTCAGGTTCAGGTTAAAAAAAACTTCTATTTCACTCTCATTGAAGTGGACTCTGTGCTGCCATCACACTTCCTTGGCTGAGATCATCTATATCAGTGATGGTTAACCTTGACACCCCAGATGTTTGGAAACTACATGTCCTATGATGCTTAGTAACTCTGTAGTTAAGCAGATAATCATGGGAAATGTAGTTCTACAACCAAGGTGCCAATGTTCACCATCACTTATGTATATCAATGTTTTCAGCCAAACTCATGCTTTCCTGTAAGAGTTAATAGTCATATAGTTCAGTGATTTTTAACCGTGGCACACTTTTTTACATTAAAAAATCCTGTGGCACACCACCATCCCAAAATTTTAAAAAAATCACACATTGTAGCCTAATACAGCATATATATATATACACATACACACAAACACACACATACTGTATGTATTGTGCTGTTATGCCATGCCTCCTACAAACTACCCCTGCACTGGGAGTAAAAAACAAGCAAAGTTTAAAAAATATGTCACACTGTTGTCAGTCTGCCGTGGCACACCTGAGGATCTCTCATGGCACACTAGTGTGCCACGGCACACTGGTTGAAAAACACTGATATAGTTTACCCTTTTAAGTGGTGAGGCGTACTTTTTGTAACATCTACTCGGAATGGAATGATCTGCTGTTGTAGATTCCATGGCAGTCATTAAAACATCCTGCTTGTTCTTTGTTTAGTTTATAAAAACCAAAACAAAAAATATTTAATTTATTAAACATATTGTGAATATAAAATTTCTAAAGCTTTAACTTTATTACTTGTCTTTTTTATTTTACTTTGCACAATGGGGCTTGTGTAAATTGCCATTTTCTTCATACTAGATGTACATATGTACTGCATATATGTTTTTATAAATAGATATATATAGCTACAAGAAACTAACGGCTAGATTACCTAGTTAAAATAATTACAAAATTACCTGTAAAATAAATCCTAACCTAAGTTACAAATACACCTAACACTACACTATCAATAAATTAATTAAATAAATTAACTACAATTATCTAAAATAAAATACAATTAAATAAACTAAACTATATTACAAAAAACAAACACTAAATTACAAAAAATAAAAAATATTACAAAAAGTTTAATCTAATTACACCTAATCTAAGTCCCCTAATAAAATAAAAAAGCCCCCCAAAATAATAAAATTCCCTATCCTAAACTAAATTACAAAGTCATCAGCTCTTTTACCAGCCCTTAAAAGGGCTTTTTGCAGGGCATTGCCCCAAAGTAATCAGCTCTTTTACCTGTAAAAAAAAGAAATACAATACCCCCCCAACATTACAACCCACCACCCACACACCCCTACTCTAAAACCCACCCGATCCCCCCTTAAAAAAACCTAACACTACCCCATTGAAGATCACCCTACCTTGAGCCGTGTTCACGCAGCCGGGCACCGATGGGGCAGAAGAGGACATCCGGACCAGCAGAAATCTTCATCCAGGCGGCATCTTCTATCTTCATCCTTCCGGAGCGGAGCCATCTTCTATCCAGCCGACGCGGAGCCATCCTCTTCAATTGAAGTCCTAACGAAGAATGAAGGTTCCTTTAAATGATGTCATCCAATATGGCATCCCTCAAATTCCGATTGACTGATAGGATTCTATCAGCCAATCGGAATTAAGGTAGGAAAAATCTGATTGATTTAATCAGCCAAACGGATTGAAGTTCAATCCGATTGGCTGATTGGATCAGCCAATAGAATTGACCTCGCATTCTATTGGCTGATCCAATCAGCCAATTGGATTGAACTTCAATCCGATTGGCTGATTAAATCAACCAATCGGATTTTTCCTACCCTAATTCCGATTGGCTGATAGAATCCTATCAGTCAATCGGAATTCGAGGGAAGCCATATTGGATGACATCATTTAAAGGAACCTTCATTCTTCGTTAGGACTTCGATTGAAGAGGATGGCTCGGCGTCGGCTGGATAGAAGATGGCTCTGCTCCGCTCTGGAAGGATGAAGATAGAACATGCCGCCTGAATGAAGATGTCTTCCGGTCCGGATGTCCTCTTCTGCCAAATTATATTGATTTTAATACACACTTGTAAATGCTGAACTCGATGTTTAGCAATAATTTTATTACAAACTTTTAACAAAAAAACTTCTACTTTGTTGATTATTTTTATTATCTTTATAGGTCAATGATACTGTACACATGTATATCAAATCTGAATGTATTGCCTTTTCTTTGCTTGGTGTTGCCAATACAAATGTCTTCTTGGGAGTTGACATATATATTCCTCTTCTTTTTTGATTCCTTAGCTTCCACTTTTCCTCATCAACCCTGTGCTTCTGTAAAAAAATGAACAGCAGCTTAAATGTGTTACATATGTCAATTATATTTCTACTAGTCCTAAAGCCCGTTGACACGGGCCGTGTTGTGTGATGTGATACTCTCACTCTCTCTCTCTCTCTCTCTCTCTCTCTCTCTCTCTCTCTCTCTCTCTCTCTCTCTCTCTCTCTCTCTCTCTCTCTCTCTCTCTCTCTCTCTCTCTCTCTCTCTCTCTCTCTCTCCTCTCTCTCCTCTCTCTCCTCTCTCTCCTCTCTCTCCTCTCTCTCCTCTCTCTCCTCTCTCTCCTCTCTCTCCTCTCTCTCCTCTCTCTCCTCTCTCCCCTCTCTCCTCTCTCTCCTCTCTCTCCTCTCTCTCCTCTCTCTCCTCTCTCTCCTCTCTCTCCTCTCTCTCCTCTCTCTCTCTCCTCTCTCTCTCTCCTCTCTCTCTCTCCTCTCTCTCTCTCCTCTCTCTCCGCGTGCGATCAGCAAGAGTTTGTCTGAACTGCGCATGACGGCTTCAGACAAACTCTTGTCTTTTATTATATAGGATGAGATGATATTCCTGAAACGGATGCCTAACGTTTAACTCATAAAGACCTCTAAAGATCTAATAAACAGTATTAACACTGTGGAAACGTTTCTTAAAATATTAAGGTGTATATTCTTGGTCTAAGAATTATTGGTCTCTAATTTTATTTATTTTTAAATTAGTCATCAATATCACAATTAAAATAAGTAGACTGCACTACTTTAACATCGCTATACAATAAATATTTAAAAGAATATGTAACCTTTCTCTGTGAAGTACGGTATGAATCTTTAAACTCCCTTAAAAGCGATATATGGTCTTCTTGGTATGCTAACACAAAATCATCCATTCTTGCAAATTTTCTTCGACGAAGCCTGATGTTTTTCAAATCCCATTGACTTTTTTCCATAATTCCTTGCGTCCTGTTATCATGAGTAAAATTCTGTAATTACAAAAATTTAAATAACAATGTTTGTTATTTTTTCCAATACAGCAGGTTAAATTAAATATATGTTGTAGGAGTGGAGACAACAACAATCGTCTGTCTATCAAGATTGTTATCATTTCTAATTTTGTACATCTACAGGAAGTCTGATACACTATTATAACATAAAAAAGAAAATAAAATTATTCCTAAACGTATGCTTCCATTTTACTTAACTTATGACCAGAGTTACACAAATACATTTTAGATCAACTAAAATGTACGGGACAATTCTATCCACTTTTTTTTTTTAATTTTTTTAACAACTGCTGGAACACAATGCACACACAGTAAGGTATCAATAGAATCCACCATTACTTTCGACATCAGTAATATACAAAAACTTGCATGATAATTCAGTCCCACCACTGCAGCCAGCGGTGGTGTTTTTTTGCATTAACCGCTATAATATCATCAGTTAAAAAAAAAAGTTTTCTTTATTCAGACAGATTCCACTTTTGAAAGGGGACGATGCTTGTGAAATTGGTTGGTGTGGATGTGCCACATGTGAACCATGTGTTTGAAATTGCTTCTCTCATATGTGATGATCTGTATGCTCGTGTTGTAGTGTGACCAATCCTTTGACCAATGCTTGTCAGCTTGATGTGTTTCAGGTGAAGGATAAAGGATTGTATAAACTATTATAACATTGCGTTGGTCTTCTATGTGTGTGTTTGTGCTGTGCATGGCATTTTACTTTGTTGCTATTGTTGTCTTTTGGTGCTTAACCCTTGGGTGCTGATGTGTGTGTTAGTGATAGTGTGATGTGCATTTGATAGCAAAAAATTAACAGAACAAAATATAAATATATATATATATATATATATATATATATTTATATATATATATATATATATATATAAAACATAAGCACACACATGTAATATTTTTCCTGTGTCTCCCTTTTTCCTATTGTTTTATACATTTCACTAAATCGTTAGTATGGTTCTGTCCTGCCATGTCTTCCAATGTCTCCTTTAAAAAAATAATAATAATAATAATAATGAATTCTCATTCTTTGAATAAGTGTTTTGCTAAAGCATCGGTAAAAACATGTATATAAAAATCCATAATTAATAATGTAAAAATATATCCTACACAAAAGTTGAAATAGTGGAAATGTAAATTTAAAAATTCAATTTTAAGAACCAACCTTCATTGCAGTTAGCTATATATCATGTGAATGTTTTGAAGAATAAAGCTATGGCTCAAGTGCCTATCTGCTCCTCTTCCACATCATGCTACTCCTACAACACCAGTTGGGCAAATTCAGCAGTGATATAAAGTACAATATCTTATTTATTATTATTACTACATTATAGCTATTTAGGATGATTTAACATATCAGATATATGATTAAACCTTGGACATTACCTTTCACAGAATATTAAATTATAATGCATGAGATGACCCTCATCATAAGAGATTTTATGAGGCCAGAGGTGTATAAGCTATATATGAAAACTATAAATAGCAAGCCACATTCAGTGTGTGCTAAGTGTGCAAAGGTAAATGATGATCCAGTAGATAATAAAAATTGGTCAGCCATCTTAACATACATGACAAAATCATCATAAATGTGGGATTTCAAGCTCAACTCCATAACATGTCGATTTCTACCTATCTAGAGCCCCCAAAAGTGATACCAAACTATGCAAACACTTCTGATCTTTGTTCCAGAATGTGTCATGAGTTGGACACGTTCTACCATACATGGTCAGACTGCCGTTTAGTGGTTATAATCTTGAGATGCTTGGAATGTTTAATTAGTGAGATATAAAAATGATTGCATGCCCCATTACTTCTAAACATATTGGACATTTTGGCAGGATTGCCAGTAGAATGCATTAAATAGTCTGAGTAGATACAAATCATAAAGCTTTATAAGTAGTAAGAAGTGAATACAGCGCCAACAAGAGGCCAAGGGATAAATATACTCACAGAGAGATAAAAGAAGATTATTTAATGAACCATGTTAAAAAGCATCAGTAATAAAAGACTATATATAAAAAATGTAAAAAGCACATATAAATAAAATTACAAATAAAGGAATATCTTACAGAAGCGGCTCAAAGGGCCAAAGCTGATAATTACAATAAAAACAGAGGTAATAACAGGTGATCAGTGTGAGTGGTACACCAGAATAAGAGTGTATACTGATAAAACATAATTAGCCTAAGTGCAACTGTAGCAAGTGCATCAAGCAAAAAAATAATAAACAATAATACAAACAATAGTGTTCAAAATTAGTGTTACAAAAATAGTGTTCCAAAAAATAGAAAAATGCACTGCAGTGCAAAAAAAGGGGGGTAGCAAAATAATATAATATAATATTTGTAATTTTATTTATATGTGCTTTTTACATTTTTTATATATAGTCTTTTATTACTGATGCTTTTTAACATGGTTCATTAAATAATCTTCTTTTATCTCTCTGTGAGTATATTTATCCCTTGGCCTCTTGTTGGCGCTGTATTCACTTCTTACTACTTGTGCATATTTTTTGGAGGTTGGTTAGGATCTCTGTTTGGATACAGCTTGGGGATTACCTTAGCGCTTGTACACACACCCTTTTTCAATAAAGCTTTATAAGGCTTTGTGGCTTTATATAATCTATCAATGGCAAACCATGATAATGTCCTGATGAAAGTTAGTGCAGCTCATACAAAAAGTGCATGCCATGTAGTTAATGTTCATAGCAAACAACCAAATTGATCTTTTCTCATACTTCTCGAATAGAAATTAAGTATGGGAGTAGTTTATGAATTTCTGAAAGAGATAAATAGTTGACTGAACATACTGTATTAATACATATAATAATAATAATGCTTTCTGTCTATCTGCCTTAGTTGAATAATCTTTGTATGATTGCTTTATTTACTGGCGTAATAGATGTAAAAAAAATGTAATTTTGTTTGATAGAACCTTAGCTTTGATGAAATATGTTACATAACTCAAAGTAATATATTGTTTCATTATAGTTGATAGTTATTACTTTAATTGTTTTTAAATCTGTAAAAATAATGTAATATAAACAAGGTTGACACTCTTTTTGTGTGAATCTCCATCATTGTTTACATTTAGTACTAACAGAAATGCTTTTATAACTTGTACTTTTACTTTTCCAAAATACATACATTATTACATACCTAACATTAAAGCAGTCCACAGCACTGCTTGCGGCAGAAAGTCTCTCAACATAGTTTGAATGTAAGTTGGACTGAAGTATGGGTTTGCTTCGTTACCTGACTGAACAAGTTTTGCACCACTGATAACATCAGTAAAGTGGCTCTTGAATGGTGTTGAAACTATATCAACCTTGATAAAATAAAAAAAGCTAAGTTGAAATGTATTAAAACAAATATTGATGATAGTCTTCCTTAGAATACTATTTCTGATTAATTTTTCAGAATATTTTTTATTTTCTACCTGAAAAATACTTAATGACTCATGCTTAAAAAGTTGTTTTGTTTTATATATCAAGATAGATAGATGAACATTATAATTATATTTCATGTACGCTTACTCAGCATTCTTTCTGGTGTTTTTTTCCATTATACAATATTGCTATTACCTCAGTTATGTCCTCCTGCTTAATATTAACAAGCATTTTCTGTAGTGTATTCATGTCAGACATCTTTGACTGAAGAATTTCAAAATTTTGCTGTACACTAACTCCAAAATATTTACTTGAAAACAATATTGTTGCACTTTGGAGAATTTCATCTAGTTCTTGAAGTGCTGAAGAATTTGCCAGCAGGCCAAAAATATACATTCCCAATCTGTAGTGAGTTGGCAAACTGAAAAAAAAGTAAGTGACATAGGTATAAATTAAGCTATATTAAAAAAGTTCAATATGTGATTTATTTATGACTCCACACTTCTGTTAGTCCGATACAAAAGGTATCATGGCATTCTGCAATACTCTGTTTTTCATTTTTTTTCAGACATCTTGTCTACTGGACTAATTTGGCTTGATCCATTTACGTTATATATAGTTATATATAGTCATGTAACACACAGTATTAACATTTGTAAACGATAATTTTAAAACAATCTTACTGTTTTTTGCACATGGACTTTGCATTCTTCATCAGGTGACTCAGACAACGGTGCATTATGGGAATTTCAAAGTCACTTGAGTTGGCCTGTCCAGTAACAATATTAAAATACTTGATCATTACTGAGTCCAGATTTCCACTGCAAAATGTGTAAGCAAGGGATTGCAGCAAAACAATTGATCCATCACATATGATCATTCTTGGTTTGGAAATATTTTTTTTTCCATACATTCTTACATCATCTGTTCGAAAGGCATTTAGAAAGTATTGGACAGATGCTGTAGTGTGATCACAAGTAACATATGTAGCAACAGGAATGGGAGAAGCACCTTTTTTTGGATTTCGTACAACAAGTTCATAAACATAATATGAAGCCTTCTTTCCACTTCTCCTTTTAATTATGCTACCTGTAGCATCAAATGTCCTCTTTACATCTGTTATGTAATATTTTTTATACTACATCTTTTTATACTACATCTTGACCACCCATTGGCTGCAGGAGTACTTTTTGCAAAACATCTGTGTCCTTTTTACTCTTTTCTTCAAACATTTTTAACAGACTTAAAATCTCATTTGAATCTGCTCTCTGTTTTTTCCTGTACTCACAAGAAATATTCTTTAATATTGAAGATGATGGAGCTTCATCTCGATTCCCTGATTCATAGACATCATTCTCTAATGTGAAAAGATCTTGAAGATGTTTTTGTCTAGGAAACTGTGACTGTAATGTTCTGGAAATTAATTGTTTTTGTTCTCCACGAATTGGTCTTGTACGTATTTCAGTACGATTGTGTCTGGCCACATATCCTCTAAATTCAACTTTGGCTTGCAGTTGTGCCACTGTTTGTATTGTTACCTTAACTTTAATTGAGCAGTCACTAAATGTGCAGTAACCTGCAAATTAAATAAAAATCCCGGTTTTGTTGACCCAATTTCCTTAACTTTGTGCCATGAAAATGCAAAACTGCAAAAAGGATATAGTCCACAAATTCCTTTAGATATTACATTTGTCCAATCCATAGTATTAAAATGACGTCCAGTTTGATTAGCCCTCAATTTTTTCCACCCTTGCGGATCAATCTTAAATTAATAGGGACTGTTGTCAATGGTGCTGGTGTACATATTCCATTTTACATCCTTTCGAATTGTTGCTTGCTTCAAAGAAGGAAACTTGTCAGTTGTATCTTTATCTTCTGTCAAATTCTATTAATTACAAATTAGAGAATCATTATGTCTGATCAGCAATGATGTTATCGTCAATGATGCTCAACAAATCACAGAAATGAATATGTCACTCCACAAATTTGACTGTTGTATCTTATTTTTTCAACTAATCTGTAAAAACAGGTAGTTCCCGCCTTTATGAATTAACTTGTTCCATACGTAATTTGTACAGTGAAAAATTCATAAAGTGAGAACTCCATAGACAGTATGCAGTGGGGTTGTTGTGCAGGTTTCACAGTGGTTTAAAGGATTTGTACAGTATATTACTACTCTATGAAATCAGCCAATCACCTGATTCTATTGCAAAATGCGCACATCATGCTGCCCTCCTCACAGTTAAAAGAGCTACAGGTACAATACACTGAAAAGAGGCACAGCGTCTGTAAAGCCAGGAATTCATAAAACAAGAATTCATAAGGCGGTAACTACCTGTATGTGGATATGCACATATATACATGGCTATTTCCTATAACAAATATTGAATGGTTAATGGCTTATCTGTAAGGCTCCTAATTTTGTCAAATACTATACATATAAATTCATATATTTTGTAGGGTACTATTTTCTTTAACAACTAATTGACTGAACATATTTATACATTCATAATCTCCTACTAGTAAAAGGTGGCTCCTATTGGTGGAATATTTCAAAAACAAATATGAAGAGAAAATCAACAAGCTCACAGAGATGGAAAATTAATGTGATATTCATATTCAAAGTGATAAACATTATTGAAATATTAATGCAACAATGGTTAAAGTATACAATGTAATGATGGTAATTGTTAATTTGAATACTGTTTCAATTACCTTCTTACAGTGCATTCTTGTACTAATATTGAAAAGATTTTAAAATGTTGATTTTAAATAATGTTCTTTAAAACCCACCTCAATTTCTTCAGTTTCACATATGGGAATATAATCGATGGAATCGATGACACTTTCTTTATCACCATGAGCAGATGCATTACTCTAAAGAAAAGCAAAGTGCAACGCCTTTGTGTCAAAAAGCAACCTGATCAAATTTATTTCTATATCCTACAGATTAATATATATATATATATATAAGAACATGTTAACATAGTAACTGTAAAGTTGGTTGAAAAATAAATACTTAAGTCCATGAAGTTCAACCTTTCACTAATACATACTGGTAATGTTGATCCAAAAGAAGTAAAAAAACCCTACCTGAGGCAATATAAAGTTGAGCCCCAATGGAGGGAAAAAAATTCATTCTTGATTCCATTTTGGCAATCAGATTACTCCTTGGATCAACATGCTAATACTAATGTCTTTTTACTTGTTGTATCCTTTTATGTTATGCGGAACTAGAAAAGCATCCATACCTTTCTTAGAAACATCCGCTGACTTTGCTAATACAACCGCCTTGGCAAAGAATTGCATCTTATTCTTACTGTGAAGAACCCTTTCCTATGCTGATGCGGAAATCTCCTTTCCTCAAGTCTCAGTGGATGACCTTGTGTCCTCTGTAGAGTCATATTGATGAAGAGCTAATGGTTTATACTAACCTTGTATATATGTATACAAATTGATCAGATCCCCTCTTAGATGCCTATTTCCAAGTGTAAACAAGTGCATTTTTTCGATTCTTTCTGCTTAACTAAAATTTTCCATTAATTTAATTGACTTTGTAGACCTCCTCTGCACCTTCTCCAGTTCTGTAATATCCTTCTTTAAAATTGGTGCCAGTGCCCAAATTTGCACAGAATATTCAAGGAGCGTATCAACATTGCTTTATAAAGGTAGAATTATATTTAGAAATCCTCTTTATATATGCCAGCAACCTATAATTCTAATTGATCTTCAATTTGAGTATGTCATTCTCCATTATGTTTGTATTGGACAAACAATGTAATATATTATACTTACAATATTTTACATCATACAAACGTTTCGTTTGTTTTTGAAGATGGCACAGCCGTTGCTCCATACTCTACTGTATTTGTACATACAACTTCTGATAATCCACATATCTATTGCCCTTTCTGTGTATTATTTTTTTTTAAATTAATTCTGAATTTGCTGACTTACAAATAACTATGACATCTTATTCTTGCTTAAAGTCTGTTAATATAGTTCTTATTTACACCACATGACTACCCCTTTCAATCTATGCATATTATATTATGATTATGATCAAGTATCGCCCCCCTGGACCAACCTCCCAATTCCTTGACAACTTTGCTGCCTGGCTTCCTTACTTTCTCTCTTCAAATACACCTGCTCTAATCCTAGGGTACTTCAACATCTCCATTGACAACCCATCTGCCCCTGCTGCCTCTAAACTTCTCTCTCTCAGTAACTCCTTCGGCCTCTCACAATCCACCCTATTCCCTACCCACCGCGATGGACACTCGATTGATCTGGTATTCTATCTCTGCTCTCTCTCTGATGTTGCCTGTCGCCCATTTCCCATCTCAGACCACCATCTGCTCACCTTTAATCCTAATATAGATACTAAACCTACTTCCCCCTCTCGCCCCCACACCAGTAGAAATCTGCACACTGTGAACCGTCTCCTACTCTCCAATCTTATTCAAATACGCCCCCCACACTTCCACGATATCCTGCCCTGACCTTGCTATAAACCACTATAACAATACTCTCTCTGCTGCACTAGACACTCTCGCTCCGCCCCAATCTCGCAAAGTCCCACGTCGTCAGCTCCAACCCTGGCACTCCCAACAAACACGTCACCTACAAAAATGCTCCCGCACTGCTGAATGTGCATGGAAGAAATCCCGCTCTGAACCTGATTTCATGCACTATAAGTTCATTCTTTACTCTTACACCTCTGCCCTTCGCTTAGCTAAGCAAACCTACTTCTCTTCTCTTATATCCACTCACTCCTCAAACCCCAAAAGACTCTTCTCCATTTTCAACTCTCTCCTCCACCCACCTGCACCACCCCCCTCATCTGTATTCAGTGCTCAAGACCTTGCTGACTATTTTTTCAATAAAACAATTGAAATCCGAGGAAACATCCTGACACAAACCTGCAATCTCCCAACTCCACTCGCAGTCACCTCCTCTGCCACTCTCTGCACCCTCCTCCCAACCACTGTAAGTGAAGTGGCTTCCCTTTTGTCTTCCTCACACCTCACTACCTGCCCACTTGACCCTATTCCTTCACATCTAATTCCTCCTCTGTCTCCCACCCTCACTCCGGCTCTTACTCACATATTCAACCTATCCCTTTCTACTGGCTCATTCCCTGCCTCTTTCAAACATGCAAAGGTCAACCCCATCCTCAAAAAACCCTCCCTTGAACCTAACTCCCCTGCAAACTACCGCCTCATAACACTGCTCCCACTAGCTTCAAAATTACTTGAAAAACTAGTCTTTAATCGCCTAACCCTCTTCCTGTCCTCCAACTTATTGCTCGACCCCCTTCAATCTGGCTTCCGTCCCCAACACTCAACTGAGACTGCCCTCACCAAGGTTACTAACGATCTCCTTTCTGCTAAAAACAAAGGCTACTACTCCATACTCATCTTACTTGACCTTTCTGCTGCCTTTGACACTGTTGACCACCCCCTTCTCCTACCTACGGTCTCTCAGCTCTCTTGGTCTCTGTGACACTGCCCTCTCCTGGATTCACTCTTATCTCTCTAACAGATCCTTCTCCGTCTCTTTTGCTGGTGACTCCTCCTCTCTACTGCCTTTGTCTGTTGGAGTACCCCAAGGCTCTGTCCTGGGTCCTCTACTCTTCTCGATTTACACTTCTTTACTGGGTAAACTTATCAACAGCTATGGCTTCAGCTATCATCTCTATGCTGATGACACCCAGATCTACCTTTCCACCCCTGCACTCTCTCCTTCTGTCAATTCTCACATCAACGACTGCTTATCTGGCATTTCCTCCTGGATGGCCTCTCACCACCTAAGAATAAACATGTCCAAGACTGAACTACTTCTAATTCCCCCCTCTAACTCTACTCCAGTTTCTAATTTTTCTATCACTGTTGGCGGCACCACTATCTCCCCATCACCCCAAGTCCTCTGCCTCGGAGTTACGTTTGACTCAAATCTGTCCTTCATTCCCCACATCCAACTGCTCTCTTCATCCTGCCGCAACCACCTTCGCAATATCTCTAAAATTCGTCCATTTCTGAATGCTGAAACTACTAAACAGCTAATGCACTCCCTGGTAATTTCCCGATTTGACTACTGTAACAACTTACTAACTGGCCTCCCTCTCTCCTGCCTCTCTCCCCTCCAATCCATCCTAAATGCATCTGCCAGGATAATCCACCTCTCTCGACGCTCTGTTTCTGGTGCACCTCTCTGTGAGTCCCTCTACTGGCTCCCCATTCACAACAGAGTTAAATTCAAAATTCTCACCCTGACCTACAAAGCCCTCACCAATGCTGCCCCACCCTACCTGTCCTCACTCATCAACAAATATACTCCTGCCTGTCCCCTAAGATCCAACAATGACCTGCTTCTTGCGTTCTCTACCATCACCTCCTCTCATGCTAGACTACAGGACTTCTCTCGTGCGGCACCAACCCTCTGGAACGCACTCCCTCGAGCTGTCAGACTTGCCCCTAACCTCTCCTCCTTTAAACTTTCCCTAAAGACCTTTCTGTTCAGGGAATCCTATCATCCGACTTATTAACAAACTAACTTCACTTAACTAACAGTTGCCCTCTATCTCCTCACTACTATCATTCTCACCTTTGCAGTCCCCACCTCCTGTTTCCCATCCTCCTACCCATCTAGATTGTAAGTTCCCACGGGAATAGGGCCCTCAATTCCCCCTGTTTCTCTTGTTAAGTGTATCCAGTCCATGGATCATCCATTACTTGTGGGATATTCTCCTTCCCAACAGGAAGTTGCAAGAGGATCACCCACAGCAGAGCTGCTATATAGCTCCTCCCCTAACTGCCATATCCAGTCATTCTCTTGCAACTCTCAACAAAGATGGACATAGTAAGAGGAGAGTGGTGTATTATAGTTAGTTTCTTAACTTCAATCAAAAGTTTATTTTTAAATGGTACCGGAGTGTACTGTTTTATCAAAGGCAGCATTAGAAGAAGAATCTGCCTGTGATTTCTATGATCTTAGCAGAAGTAACTAAGATCCATTGCCGTTCTCACATATTCTGAGGAGTGAGGTAACTTCAGAGAGGGAATGGCGTGCAGGTTTTCCTGCAATAAGGTATGTGCAGTAAACATATTTCTAGGGATGGAACTTGCTAGAAAAATGCTGCTGATACCGGATTAATGTAAGTTAAGCCTAAATGCAGTGATTTAATAGCGACTGGTATCAGGCTTATTAACAGAGATACATACTCTTATAAAAGTGTAATATAAAACGTTTGCTGGCATGTTTAATCGTTTTTATATATGCTTTGGTGATAAAACTTATTGGGGCCTAGTTTTTTCCACATGGCTGGCTTTATTTTTGCCTAGAAACAGAGGCTTTCCACTGTTATAGTATAAAAGTTACAGTTGGTGCAGTTAAAATTACAAACTGTGACATTCAGCTTCCCTCAGCAGTCCCCTGCATGCTATAGGACATCTCTGAAGGGCTCAAAAGGCTTCAAAAGTAGGAGCTGTGGCAGTTGTTATGACTATTTAAAAAACATATTTTTCGTTTTGTTAATCTGTTTTTTTGTATTAAGGGGTTAATCATCCATTTGCAAGTGGCTGCAATGCTCTGCTAACTTGTTACATACACTGTAAAAACTTCGTTAGTGTAACTGCCTTTTTTCACTGTTATTTCAAATTTTGCCAAAATTTGTTTCTCTTAAAGGCACAGTAAAGTTTTTTATATTGCTTGTTAACTTTGTTTAAAGTGTTTTCCAAGCTTGCTAGTCTCATTGCTAGTCTGTACAAACATGTCTGACACAGAGGAAACTACTTGTTCATTATGTTTAAAAGCCATGGTGGAGCCCCATAGGAGAATTTCACCTTAAACAGTAAAGATCAGTCTTTATCTATAAAAGAATTGTCACCAGAGGGGTCTGTCGAGGGGGAAGTTATGCCGACTAACTCTCCCCACGTGTCGGACCCTTCGCCTCCCGCTCGAGGGACGCACGCTAATATGGCGCCTAGTACATCAGGGATGCCCATAGCGATTACTTTGCAGGACATGGCTGCAATCATGAATAATACCCTGTCACAGGTATTAGCCAGATTGCCTGAATTGAGAGGCAAGCGCGATAGCTCTGGGGTTAGACGAGATACAGAGCGCGTAGATGCTGTCCTGAGGACGGAGAGCTTCAGTCTGTGGGTGACGTCTCTGAATCGGGGAGACCTGATTCAGAGATTTCTAATTTTAAATTTAAGCTTGAGAACCTCCGTGTGTTACTTGGGGAGGTATTAGCTGCTCTGAATGACTGTGACACAATTGCAGTGCCAGAGAAATTGTGTAGGCTGGATAAATACTATGCAGTGCCGGTGAGTACTGATGTTTTTCCAATACCTAAAAGGCTTACAGAAATTATTAGTAAGGAGTGGGATAGACCCGGTGTGCCCTTTTCCCCACCTCCTATATTTAGAAAAATGTTTCCAATAAATGCCACTACACGGGACTTATGGCAGACAGTCCCTAAGGTGGAGGGAGCAGTTTCTACTTTAGCAAAGCGTACCACTATCCCGGTTGAGGACAGTTGTGCTTTTTCAGATCCAATGGATAAAAAATTAGAGGGTTACCTTAAGAAAATGTTTATTCAACAAGGTTTTTATTTTACAGCCCCTTGCATGCATTGCGCCTGTCACTGCTGCGGCGGCGTTCTGGTTTGAGGCCCTGGAAGAGGCCATCCATACAGCTCCATTGACTGAAATTATTGACAAGCTTAGAACACTTAAGCTAGCTAACTCATTTGTTTCTGATGCCATTGTTCATTTGACTAAACTAACGGCTAAGAATTCCGGATTCGCCATCCAGGCGCGTAGGGCGCTATGGCTTAAATCCTGGTCAGCTGATGTGACTTCAAAGTCTAAATTACTTAACATTCCTTTCAAGGGGCAGACCTTATTCGGGCCTGGTTTGAAAGAAATTATTGCTGACATTACTGGAGGTAAGGGTCATACCCTTCCTCAGGACAGGGCCAAATCAAGGGCCAAACAGTCTAATTTTCGTGCCTTTCGAAATTTCAAGGCAGGTGCAGGATAAGCTCCCTCTACTTCAAAACAAGAGGGAACTTTTCCTCAATCCAAGCCGGCCTGGAAACCTACCCAGTCCTGGAACAAGGGCAAGCAGGCCGAAAGCCTGCTGCTGCCTCCAAGACAGCATGAAGGAGCGGCCCCCTATCCGACAACGGATCTAGTAGGGGGCAGACTCTCTCTCTTCACCCAGGCGTGGGCAAGAGATGTTCAGGATCCCTGGGCGTTGGAGATCATATCTCAGGGATATCTTCTGGACTTCAAAGCTTCTCCCCCACAAGGGAGATTTCACCTTTCAAGATTATCTGCAAACCAGATAAAGAAAGAGGCATTCCTAAGCTGCGTGCAAGACCTCCTTGTAATGGGAGTGATCCATCCAGTTCCGCGGACGGAACAAGGACAGGGGTTTTATTCAAATCTGTTTGTGGTTCCCAAAAAAGAGGGAACCTTCAGACCAATTTTGGATCTAAAGATCCTAAACAAATTCCTCAGAGTTCCATCATTCAAGATGGAAACTATTCGAACCATTTTACCCATGATCCAAGAGGGTCAGTACATGACCACAGTGGACTTAAAGGATGCCTACCTTCACATTCCGATCCACAAGAATCATCATCGGTTCCTGAAGTTTGCCTTTCTAGACAGGCATTACCAGTTTGTAGCTCTTCCATTCGGGTTGGCTACAGCCCCAAGAATTTTTACAAAGGTTCTGGGCTCACTTCTGGCGGTTCTAAGACCGCGAGGCATAGCGGTGGCTCCTTACCTAGACGACATCCTGATACAGGCGTCAAGCTTTCAAATTGCCAAGTCTCATACAGAGATAGTTCTGGCATTTCTGAGGTCGCATGGGTGGAAAGTGAACGAAAAAAAGAGTTCTCTATCTCCTCTCACAAGGGTTTCCTTCCTAGGGACTCTGATAGATTCTATAGAAATGAAAATTTACCTGACGAAGTCCAGGTTATCAAAACTTCTAAATGCTTGCCGTGTTCTTCACTCCATTCCGCGCCCCACGGTGGCTCAGTGCATGGAAGTAATCGGCTTAATGGTAGCGGCGATGGACATAGTGCCATTTGCGCGCCTGCATCTCAGACCGCTGCAATTATGCATGCTCAGTCAGTGGAATGGGGATTACACAGATTTGTCCCCTCTACTAAATCTGGATCAGGAAACCAGAGATTCTCTTCTCTGGTGGTTATCTCGGGTCCATCTGTCCAAAGGTATGACCTTTCGCAGGCCAGATTGGACCATTGTAACAACAGACGCCAGCCTTCTAGGTTGGGGTGCAGTCTGGAACTCCCTGAAGGCTCAGGGTTCATGGACTCAGGAGGAGAAACTCCTCCCAATAAATATTCTGGAGTTAAGAGCAATATTCAATGCTCTTCTAGCTTGGCCTCAGTTAGCAACACTGAGGTTCATCAGATTTCAGTTGGACAACATCACGACTGTGGCTTACATCATCCATCAAGGGGGGACCAGGAGTTCCCTAGCGATGTCAGAAGTCTCCAAGATAATTCGCTGGGCAGAGACTCACTCTTGCCACCTATCAGCGATCCATATCCCAGGGGTAGAGAACTGGGAGGCGGATTTTCTAAGTCGTCAGACTTTTCATCCGGGGGAGTGGGAACTCCATCCGGAGGTGTTTGCTCAATTGGTTCTCCGTTGGGGCAAACCAGAACTGGATCTCATGGCGTCTCGCCAGAACGCCAAGCTTCCTTGTTACGGATCCAGGTCCAGGGACCCAGAAGCGGCACTGATAGATGCTCTAGCAGCACCTTGGTTCTTCAACCTGGCCTATGTGTTTCCACCGTTTCCTCTGTTCCCTCGTCTGATTGCCAAAATCAAACAGGAGAGAGCATCGGTGATATTGATAGCGCCTGCGTGGCCACGCAGGACCTGGTATGCAGACCTAGTGGACATGTCATCCTTTCCACCATGGACTCTGCCTCTGAGACAAGACCTTCTAATACAAGGTCCTTTCAATCATCCGAATCTACTTTCTCTGAGACTGACTGCATGGAGATCGAACGCTTGATCCTATCAAAGCGTGGCTTCTCCGAGTCAGTAATTGATACCTTAATACAGGCACGAAAGCCTGTCACCAGCAAAATTTACCACAAGATTTGGCGTAAATATCTTCATTGGTGTGAATCCAAGAATTACTCATGGAGTAGGGTTAGGATTCCTAGGATATTGTCCTTCCTCTAAGAGGGTTTGGACAAAGGACTATCAGCTAGTTCTTTAAAGGGACAGATTTCTGCTCTGTCTATTCTTTTACACAAGCGTCTGGCAGAAGTTCCAGACGTTCAGGCATTTTGTTAGGCTTTAGTTAGAATTAAGCCTGTGTTTAAACCTGTTGCTCCCCCATGGAGCTTAAACTTGGTTCTTAAAGTTCTTCAAGGGGTTCCGTTTGAACCCCTTCATTCTATTGATATCAAACTTCTATCATGGAAAGTTCTTTTTCTGATGGCTATTTCCTCGGCTCGAAGAGTCTCGGAGTTATCTGCCTTACATTGTGATTCTCCTTATCTGATCTTTCATTCAGATAAAGTAGTTCTGCGTACAAAACCTGGGTTTTTACCTAAGGTGGTTTCAATCAAGAGATTGTTGTTCCATCATTATGCCCTAATCCTTCTTCAAAGAAGGAACGTCTTTTGCATAATCTAGACGTAGTCCGTGCATTGAAGTTTTACTTGCAGGCTACTAAAGATTTTCGCCAAACATCTCACCTGTTTGTTATTTACTCTGGACAGAGGAGAGGTCAAAAGGCCTCGGCAACCTCTCTTTCGGAGTATAATCCGTTTAGCATATGAGACTGCTGGACAGCAGCCCCCTGAAAGAATTACAGCTCATTCTACTAGAGCTGTGGCTTCCACCTGGGCCTTTAAAAATAAGTCCTCTGTTGAACAGATTTGCAAGGCTGCGACTTGGTCTTCGCTTCATACCTTTTCAAAATTTTACAAATTTGATACTTTTGCTTCTTCGGAGGCTGTTTTTGGGAGAAAGGTTCTACAGGCAGTGGTTCCTTCCGTTTAAGTTCCTGCCTTGTCCCTCCCATCATCCGTGTACTTAAGCTTTGGTATTGGTATCCCACAAGTAATGGATGATCCGTGGACTGGATACACTTAGCAAGAGAAAACATAATTTATGCTTACCTGATAAATTTATTTCTCTTGTAGTGTATCCAGTCCACGGCCCGCCCTGTCCTTTTAAGGCAGGTCTAAATTTTAATTAAACTTCAGTCACCACTGCACCCTATGGTTTCTCCTTTCTTGGCTTGTTTCGGTCGAATGACTGGATATGGCAGTTAGGGGAGGAGCTATATAGCAGCTCTGCTGTGGGTGATCCTCTTGCAACTTCCTGTTGGGAAGGAGAATATCCCACAAGTAATGGATGATCCGTGGACTGGATACACTACAAGAGAAATAAATTTATCAGGTAAGCATAAATTATGTTTTTTGTTTTATCATATTGTTTCTCCATTGTACTGTTATCCTTGTACCCATGGGCAGCGCTGCGGAATCTGTCGGCGCTTTATAAATAAAGAATAATAAGTATTTTAACATGGGTTTTTTTAACATTGTAGTCAGCTTTTTCATTTTTTTTAACCAAATTTATGTACAATATGTCTTCATGGACATACAGAATTGAAATAATTTTTGTAAGTGAGGTCAGAGTATATAATCAGGATATGTATGAATGTAAATACATTCCATTACCTTTTTATAACGTTCATACATTATCTTCAACCGGTGCCTATGATTCAATGTGTTTGGTAGTGCCAAATGATTGCAAAGATGTGACCAAAATCCATAATTTGAACTCTTAGAATCAGAAGGGTTTCCGGTTTCATTTTCAGCGAGTAGTTCAACTTGCTCAACAATTTGTTGGATGTTGAATTTTTTTTGGTGAACCTAAAAGTAAAAGTTTTTGCATGTAATATTATTTTCTCTTGTAAGATGTATCGAGTCCACAGATTCATCCATACTTGTGGGATATTCTCCTTCCTAACAGGAAGTGGCAAAGAGAGCACCCACAGCAGAGCTGTATAGCTCCTCACTTTGCTCCACCCCCCCCCAGTCATTCTCTTTGCCTGCTTAACTGCTAGGTAATCCTTCTTCAAAGAAGGAACGTCTGTTGCACAATCTTGATGTGGTTCGTGCTTTAAAGTTCTACTTACAAGCAACCAAAGATTTCCGTCAAACATCTTCATTGTTTGTTGTTTATTCTGGTAAGCGGAGAGGCCAAAAAGCTACGGCTACCTCACTTTCTTTTTGGCTGAAAAGCATCATCCATTTGGCTTATGAGACTGCTGGCCAGCAGCCTCCTGAAAGGATTACTGCTCATTCTACTAGAGCAGTGGCTTCCACATGGGCTTTTAAAAATGAGGCTTCTGTTGAACAGATTTGTAAGGCGGCGACTTGGTCTTCGCTTCATACTTTTTCCAAATTTTACAAATTCGATACTTTTGCTTCTTTGGAGGCTATTTTTGGAAGAAAGGTTCTACAAGCAGTGGTGCCTTCCGTTTAAGGTACCTGTCTTGTCCCTCCCTTCATCCGTGTCCTAAAGCTTTGGTATTGGTATCCCACAAGTATGGATGAATCCGTGGACTCGATACATCTTACAAGAGAAAACAGAATTTATGCTTACCTGATAAATTTCTTTCTCTTGTGATGTATCGAGTCCACGGCCCGCCCTGTCTGTTTAAGACAGGTAGTATATTTTTATTTTAAAAACTTCAGTCACCTCTGCAACCTATAGTTTCTCCTTTTTCTTCCTAGCCTTCGGTCGAATGACTGGGGGGGTGGAGCTAAGGGAGGAGCTATATAGATAGCTCTGCTGTGGGTGCTCTCTTTGCCACTTCTTGTTAGGAAGGAGAATATCCCACAAGTATGGATGAATCCGTGGACTCGATACATCACAAGAGAAAGAAATTTATCAGGTAAGCATAAATTCTGTTTTTTTTAAGGAACAAGAGTCTTTAAAAGAACACTCCAAGCAGAAAATAAAACCCCTTTTTTAGCAGTATACCAATGCTACTTCCCTACCTTGTCGTTCTATATTATTTTTCTTTTTAATGTTATACTTACCTTAAAACGGAGACCCTTCCCAAGTGTTATTTTTTTCCAAATTTCACGGTTCACTCCTCTTCCGCTCCAGGCGTCCTGAACACGGAAGTTGGTACACAGATTTACGTGCAAGCAGCGCATGCACTGCTCCCTCATGAACCATCCAATGAAGGGGTTATTTAGTACTTGCCTGCTGGACTGATGCAAAATCACAGCAGACATCTCACAGACGATCCAGCGCTGCTCCGAGGCTTTCCTCCTCCTCATCAGCTTTTGGCCAAGCTCGGGGACTCCTCCAAGGGTGCTGGCGTCATGACCTCAGGACAGCCCTTTAGTAATTGCAAGTGATACACTCATACAGTGCGCACATAGCTTGCAATCTAACTCATATGATACACTCAAAGAGTGAGCACATGACTGTATCACAGAGCTCCACAGCAATTGAAGTCCATCTCATACACACTGCACATTACTGGGAGTTATATTGCTCCAGAGCTGTGTTTTATGCTCTAGTACAGTGCACATTGCAGTATCACAGAGCTCCACAGACAGGACCGGACTGGGAATATAAAGCAGCCCTGTAAAAAAATTGTAGCCCAGCCTTATATTCCATGAAATGCAAAGGACAAATCATACAAAGGGGGTAATTCACTAAAAGCCAGTGTCCACTGTTGTTGAACCAACGGTGAACCCTGGCAATTCTCTAAGCAGCGGTGTGTGACCGTATTTTGAAACACCGGTGAATAAACAACAGCGATTTAAAACCACCATTGTCTATATACCGGCGTTCAAAATACAGTGAAAGCCGGTGCAAAATGCATGTGGGACACGTCTCCCTAGTTCTGAAGGCGTGTCCAACAAACTTCAACAGTGTGTCACTGATAGCAAATGTAGGTGCAGTGAAGCCCTGTACGCTCTGCAGCAGCGACGATCACGAAGATCTCTCACAAAGGGCTGACTTGAAGTCAGTCTGCTGTAGGAAATCGTGATCAGCAAGACGTTGAATAGAAGTCAGCTCGCTGTGGGAGAGACTCGGAATCGGCGAGACACTGCAGAGGCTTGTAGGACATGTCTTCAGCACCACAGAGACATGTCCTAAATGCCTTTCGCTGGCCATAACACAGCCAAAACTATGGTGAACAACGGAAACAATACAGTGAATGGTGAATTCACCATATTGTTTCCATCATTGTTCAACGTAGTGTGGTGCATTGTGGGGAATTCTAAACACTGTTTGCATCATAAAAATGTGGTTAGTGAATTACCCCCTTAGTGTAAGATATGAAGCACGTCATGATGTTACAGCAGCTCATGATCAAGGATTCAGGGTACTATATCAACTGAGCCGTTAACTAGTGGAAATGTTAATTATAACGGCACTAATCGTTAACGTTTTGAGCCGCCAGCTTTGCTCGTGGCTCTGTTGCTGCATCAGACAGGTGTGAGGGTGTTACTGCTCCACTCAGTGTGCGCTCTGACTCCGAGAGTGCCGGCAACGCAAAAGAGTGTTAACGCTCTCTGCACACCATGTAAATGGAGCGCACACTGCCTCCGCTTTTCCGACATCTATCGGCAGTGTGAGAGTGAACAGTGATCTGAGATCGCTGTTTGTTCTGCTTAACAGTAAGACCGGCGGCAACTCTGCTCACAGCCAGTCCTGACTACAGGATCTCATGGTGCCCCTTGGACCAGGACCACTAAACCACTCCCTCTGCGCCTCACCCTCCTGCACCACACCAGACCCCCCCCACATACACATATACTGGAACACACAACAGAACCACCTCCCCCCCACTGGCGCACACACACCAGGCCCCCCCCCACACATATACTGGCACACACCAGACACCCCACCTCACACTAGCACACACAAACCAGGCCCCCCTCTCACACTGGCACACACAAACCATGCCCCCCTCTCACACTGGCGCACACAAACCAGCACCCCCTCCTCACATTGGCAGATACAGACCAATCCCCTCCTCACACTGGCAAACAAAAACAAGCCCCCCCTTCACACTGGCACACACAAACCAGCCCCCCCTCCTCACACTGGCACACAAAGCAGACCCCCCCTTTGCCTTTAATCCTTAGTGGCCAGCAGCAAGGAGTGAGGGGCCCAGGTGAAACCCGGAGGCACTTAGCTGCCACTCCGGACGCCCTGTAGCCGCAAAGCCGGCAGGGAAACACATTACCTGAAGTTGATGTGCAAGGGCAGAGCGCGCGTACCGCCCCCAACGTGGTGATGTCACCACGGAGCGACGGGAGGCACGTGCCTGCACCGCAACATCAGGGAATGAGGTTCCCTAGTGTCTTGCGGCTACAGGGCATCCGGACCAGCCCCCAAATTCAGCAGCCCAAGGGGAAATCTCCCGGTATCCCGGTTGGCCAGTCCTGCCCTGTCCACAGAAATAAAACTCACACTCATACACATCATACACTACAGTGAGATTTATTACTATGGATGTCTGTGATACAATAATGCTTACAGTCTATGAGCATATCACAGAGCTCCACATCAATATAACTCACAGTAATGTGTAGTGTGTATGAATGTATCACAGATTTCCACAGCAATTAAACTCCTACTCATACAAACTGCACATTACTGAGTTATAATGCTGTGTAGCTCTCTGTTACACTCATATAGTGTGGACACTACTGTAACTCACTGTAATGTGTGGGGTGTGTGAGTGGTGGTTTTACTGCTGTGGGGCCGAGATATCACACAGTGCATATTACAATGAGTTTTATTGTTGTGAAGCTCTGTGATACAGTAATGTGCACTGTGTATTAGCATATTGCAGAGCTCCACAGCAGTTTAACTTCAAGTAATGCGTGGTGTGTATGAATGTATCACAGAGCTCAACAGCAATAAAACGCATTGTAATGTGCACTATGTGTGATATCTCAACCCCACAGCAGTAAAACCACCACTCACACACACCGCACATTACTGTGAGATTTATTGCTGTGGATTCTGTACAGTGCACTATATGTACGAATGTTAAGGTGAATTGATTAACAGAAAAGCCCTACTGTATTATATGTTGCAAGAACAAAAACTACATTTTCGGGGGCCAAAAATGAAGGCTGGGGTAGGGGGCCACGAAGTTTCTAGTTCAGTCTCTGGTGTGTATGTGTACTATATGTACAGCAATGCTGTGTATATTTGTGGTATGTACAGTGTGCACTCAGCCAACCACACACTCACTCACTGCACCTGAGTCATATAATTTGAGGTATTCCCCATAAACTGTGTGCAATGTACTTTGCCCGTGGTACGACCACTTTTAAAAAATAAATCTAGAAGTGCTAGAGCAGCCGCAACCGCAGCCTAGCGTTTTCACAAAACACTAAAATGTGGCTAGTTTGTGGCTACTGGGAAATGTACATTTTTCATTGGTCTCATCCTGATACAACATTAATGTGTTTATAGATTGCATCATGATATGATGGGTAAACCTGCGGCACTCGAGGGGTTAATGTCTTATCAGGCTAATTAATTTAATCTAAAGAAGAATCTCTTAATTTGAAGAACGTTTCTCTTAAAGGTCACTGTTAGCCATTATTATGTCTAAGTATTGCTTTGTTTCTTGCATTTAAATACAAACAGCCTGTTTTGCTGAGATTATTTTTCGTACCGGGACAAGTAGATTGTAATGAGGGACAAGTAGATTGGCTAACACTTTAGTCCCTTGGACAAGTATATTATTTTAAAGGGACACTCAGGTCAAATAAAATTTTCATTATTCAGATACAGCATGTAATTTTAAACAACTTTCCAATTTACTTCCATTAAAAAAATGTGCACAGTCTTTTATATTTACACTTTTTGAGTCACCAGCTCCTACTGAGCATGTGCAAGAATTCACAGACTATACGTATATGCATTTGTGATAGGCTGATTGCTATCACATGGTACAGGGGAAGTGGAAATATACATAACTTTGAAATTTGTTAGAAAAAAAATCTACTACTCATTTGAAATTCAGAGTAAATGCTATTGCATTGTCTTGTTATCTTGCATTTGTTGATTATACAAATCTACTGTGTTTACTGGTCCTTTAAGATTTTCACACCCCTGCATTATATATATATAGTTGTTGGGTATAAATATATATAAAATGCGTTGTAGGATATATATATATAATATACTCCCAAAAATATGGGTGCACTCTTTTCGAAATAAGGGGTATAAATTAATAAATCAAATATAGTAGCATCATGAATAAAATACCAAGGGCAAAGTTAAGTATGGTGGGGCATTATTAAATATGACCAGCATAATTAATGAAATATGCAATAAGGGACCTAGAAAATGTGGCCACATAAATTTCTGATGGCAGGCCTGGCTAGCCATACCTGCTGGTGTCAGCATTGATCGGACGGCGCACAAACTCATGTCAACAGAGAGCCACTCTGCAATCATGGGAAGCGTTTGGGAGCGCAGGCTAAGAAGGTCCTTGTGGGCTCCCAAGTGCTTCCGATGACTGCCGAGCAGGTCTCTGCTTGTGGTCTGAGGGCGTGCGGGTGGGAAAATCTCAGGAGCTGCTGCCCAAACCTCACCAAGAAGGAGAGGAGGCAGGTCAGCATGGGTCACAGTTGTATAAATGTTAAATGAGCATGGATCTCATGCATTTATATAGATCTGGAAGGATGTGGCAGATCCGGCTTTTAACAAATTCCTTTGAATAATAAATTATTTGACATGCTTTGAATTTTTTGGTCACCAAAATTGTAAAAATGTATTAAAAAGAATATATATATATATATATATATATATATATATATATATATATATATATATATATATATATATATATATATATATATATATATATATAACATGTTGACAAAAAAAGTTATAATAAGTGGAGTTCTGGATTATAGTAATAAAAATCTGACAAAAACTTTTTCAAAACCCTTTATTTGGATTAAAACGAACAGAACTACAAAAACATTAATTAAAATAAACTAAATGAAGGTAACATTAAGTACTTACATGTCCAAAACCAGTAAAAGTAATTGTTCTGGAATACAAACATTGAGTACAAATGAGTAGTAAAACACACATGTACAAAGCCGTAAAATGCATAGACATAATCTAGAAAAGGTCACACATACATATATAAATATTATCATATATATTATTTGTTAAATTTTGGATTATGAAATTTAAAAAGAAAATAAAGGCCTACATAATAAAGTGAGAAATGCAGGGAATTGAGATAGGAGTTTAAAAGTTTAGGACACATAACCTGGGGGAGAGGTGGCAGAATTGCTCTATAAAGTAAGAAATACAACATTCTGTTCCTAACCATATATTGTTATTTTAATTGACAACATACTTTTTAATGCAATATATTTATGCAAAACAAAATATCTTCACTAGTACAATAATCATTATAATTTATTTTAAAACATAATGCTTTATTTTTAACACATTAGAGATTTCTAATAAATTGTTCTTTAGAATATAATGTAAAAACTTACCCTTTTTCCATAGTTCAGATAGTAATGTTTTTTGTTTAGAGGACATAAAAAAAAAGGCTACCAAAAAGTGGTTAGTAAAATACAGTACTAGGAACTTTCTGATTCAAAAATATAAGTAAATTATATATGTGCTGTCCTACCTAACTAAAGATGCATTTGTTTCTGCAGGTGCAATACACAATTTTTATGTCAAAAGTGGGAGTTTCATATTTAGGGTTTCCATGACAGCCATGTTTTTCATGACAAATGTTACTATTTTATGGGGAGGGAGAGCCTGCGATATGTGCTGCCCTGGAACATGTATAATTCATATCATTCAAGAGGGAACTCAGTTTGATAATTAAAGGGACAGTAAAGTCAAAACTAAACTTTCATGATTCAGATAGGGCATGCAATTTTAAACAACTTTCCAATTTACATTTATCATCAAATTTGCTTTGTTCCCTTGGTGGTATTTTTGAAAAGCTAAACCTAGCTAGGCTCAAACTGATTTCTAAACCGTTGAAAACCGCTTCTTAGCTCAGAGCATTTTGAAAGTTGTTCACAGTTAGACAGTGTTAGTTCATGTGTGTCATATAGATAACATTGTGCTCACTCCCTTGAAGTTATTTAGGAGTCTTCACTGGTTGACTACACTGCATGTCTGTCAACAGCACTTAGATAAGGATGCTGTCTGCAGAGGCTTAGATACAAGGTAATCACAGAGGTAAAAAGTATATTAATATAACAGTGCTGGTTATGCAAAAACATGGAATGGGTAATAAAGGGATTATCTATCTTTTGAAATAAAACATTTTTTGGGGTAAACTGTCCCTTTAAGATAGGTCACCTGGGATTCCTATTTGACTTTTCAGCTGCAGCACTTGAATTCCACATACTGCAGGTTTTTTTTTCAAGCACTGCCCATCAGCATCAATAAAAGTTATATGTCCTGGAAAACAAAGCCGACATGGCAACCCTAGTAACAATCCCATCATGGTATGCATCACCATGCTATGCTGGAGTAAAATTACACTATATCAGTGTTTTCAAGTTGGTATTGTTATATACATATATATGTATAGGGGCTACACAATAAAAAAAATTAAAACCTGAATTTAAAAATTAAGCCCAAAGTAGCAGAGCTGGAAACATTCTCCCATTAAGCTGCATTGGTGAATTTTTCAAACTTGGCTAAAGTTAGAAATGTACTTTTCATTTTCCTGCAAGTCTCTCTTTATTAAAGGGACACTGAACCCAATTTTTTTCTTTTGTAATTCAGAAAGAGCATGAAATTTTAAGCAACTTTCTAATTTACTCCTATTATCAATTTTTCTTCATTCTCTTGCTATCATTATTTGAAAAAGAAGGCATCTAAGCTTTTTTTTTTTGTTTCAGTACTCTGGACAGCACTTTTTTTATTGGTGGATGAATTTATCCACCAATCAGCAAGGACAACCCAGGTTGTTCACCAAAAATGGGCCGACATCTAAACTTACATTCTTGCATTTCAAATAAAGATACCAAGAGAATGAAGAAAATTTGATAATAGGAGTAAATTAGAAAGTTGCTTAAAATTTCATGCTCAATCTGAATCACGAAAAAAAAAATTTGGGTACAGTGTCCCTTTAAGTAGACCCTTTAGAAATAAAAATTAAAATGATTCCATATTAAAAGGTATTAAAGGAGAACTATGGGGTCCAATCTTTTCTTTACTTTTGGATTCCATGGGCTATATGAATACATTTTGCAATTTACTCCTATAATCCAAAATGCACCCTAAACATATAATCGTTATTTTAAGATGGTGGGTGGGGCTCAGCGCAACAGTGGGGAGAAATCCCGACAATACTGTCTGGATCCTCCCCACTGATCATTCGTCACTGTGACTGACGGCGCTTCTTGAGAACTGCTGCGCGTCCACGAATATATGGGCATGCGCAGCAGCACTGTCCCTGCAGCTCTCTTTCTACCTCCACATCTCAGTTGTCTGTGCCAGGAAATGGCGTGCATGGAAGGCTGTTTCTCCTCACTGCCTCCGCCTCTCCATCCTCTGTCCCCGTCTTGAACATGTGCAGCAGTTGTTTGCAAATCTGTTCACCGTAAAACTTAGTTCACCTGCCATTCAGCTATTACCATAACACCACCCCTATCTTACAGCCGCTTGTGTATTTACATAGCCCCGCCCCCTCTCTCCAAGCTCCAGTGTTCTATGACACAGAGAGGAATGTCTCCTCTCACATTGTGTGCTCTGATCGTTCAACTTCCACGTCTCCACACACTGTATAGGAAATATCTGACTTGTTTGCCCATCACATGTCACCACTCTCCCACATGTCATCTGCACACTCCAGCTGTACACAATGTGCATTATTAGAGAAAGCGCCACCATGACAGATAGAGTTAGAAAAAAAAGCTCTAAAAGAGTTCTAGAGGAAAGAGAGGAGGAAGGGGCAGAAACAATAAAGAAACCAAGGGAAAGACGGGAGATATGGTAGAGCCCCTGAATCAAGGAATATTTAATATCAGTAAAGTTAATTTTAATGAGGAAGAAAAAAGAGTTCTAGGACTTGGATTATCCTTTGCACCCACCTCCAAACTAAACAAATTTGAAACCCATATTAATGTAACACAATTCATCAGGAAACTAACATTAAAGAGATATTTCATTAAACACCCAATAGAATTTAATACTCCCACATACAGTACAGAAGATCCCAAATATGTACACACAGAATTAAAACCCAAGTCTAAATTCTACCCCACACAGGAGAAAGGGAAAAATGTGGAATTATTTGAAAAACTGGTACTTAGAGATATAGAAAATGTGAGACTAACAAAAGACTGCCCTTTAATTTGAAATAAATCTGAAAATTATGCCCTAAAAAGACATCATAATTAAGCCTGCTGACAAAGGAGGTGGAGTAGTTATAATGGATAGGGACTACTACTTATTAGAAGCGGATAGACTCTTACAAGATAATACTACTTATAAAGAACTAAAAAGGGACCCCACCAGGGCCGACCATATTATATTGAAACTACATCTAGAGGCTGCTAGAAATAAAGGGATCCTTAGCACAAAAGAATTTAACTTCCTTAATCCCGAATTCCCCAGAATCCCAATTTTCTATTTTTTACCAAAAATACACAAGAATTTAGAGAACCCACCAATAATTTCAGATATAAATTCACTCACCGCTAATCTATCTTAGTATATTGATAGATACCTTCAGAAATACGTCAAACAACTGCCATCATACCTTAAAGACTCTACCCAAGTGCTACAATTATTAGAGAATTAAAAAATTGAAGGTGATGTAATTCTGGCGACATGTGATGTAACATCGCTGTACACAAACATTGCACATGATCTGGGTATAAAAGCCGCTTCAAACTTCCTAAAAAAAGATGAGACTATAAATAAAGAACAAAGAGAATGTCTACTAGAAAGTATCAGATTCATTCTTGATAATAATACCTTCTCCTTCAATCAAAAAATGTATGTACAAATTAAAGGTACCGCTATGGGCACCAGATTTGCACCAAGCTATGCCAACCTTTTTATGGGAGATTGGGAGTCCAATTTTTTGGGGACTAATAGCTTGGTGCAGTATCTGGTGACCTATAAGCGGTACATAGATGATATCCTAATCATTTGGAAGGGGAATGAAGAAACATTCACTGAATTCTTTATGTCTATGAATACAAATGATAGAGGCTTACAATTCACCCACGAAATAAATAAAAGTAGAATCTCATTCTTAGATTTAGACATAGAGATAATCTCTGACAAATTCAGTACAAAGACTTTCTTTAAGAAAGTAGATTCAAATAATTTTGTGAATGCGGAAAGCTGTCACCTACCTAGATGGAAAGAAAACATCCCTAAAGCACAGTTCCTTAGGATAAAGAAAAATTGCACTAATTTAGTAGATTACGAAGAGCAATCAAGAATTTTAATTAAGAAATTTGGGGATAAAGGTTATGAAGAGAAACTTATTAAAGATAAATATATTAGAACAAAAGAAGTAGATAGGAAGAGTTTGCTCCAATACAAAGATAAAATAAGTGACTCTACACATAAAGAGACACAAGATCTATCAGTACCATTCATTACCAACTATAATGGAGAGTATAAGACAATAGAACGAATTTTCAAAAAACACTGGCATATTATCAGAGAGGATCCTATTATCGGAGATAAAATCTCTATCAATCCAAAGTTCATTTATAGAAAATCTAAAAATCTAAAGAGCCTGCTGGCGCCAAGTGAACTTAGAGCTAGCTCACAGTCAAAACATTGTGACCTTCTGGGAAATATAGTTAAAGTTTTTTTTCCTTGCCATTGTTGTAGGTCTTGCAATTATAGCAATAAAATCAAAGAGTACACATCCACTCAAACAGGGGAAATCTATCACATTAATGACACTATTAGATGTACAGATAAAGGTGTTATTTACCTAATACAATGTAGCTGCAAAAAGCAATACTTGGGAGAGACCTCTAGGACTCTACGGGAGAGAATAAGAGAGCATTTGTGTATAATTGAAAAGGGGAACAAAGATACACACCTATATAGACATTTTAGAGATGTCCATCAAAATAGATTAAAATATTTCAGCTTCTGGGGAATAGTTAAAGTGAGACCAGAATGGAGGGGAGGCAACTTTGAAACTAAGTTGCTTAAAAAAGAAGCAGAACTTATATATAGTATGAGAACCCTTCACCCCATGGGTCTAAACTTTGAACTTGACGTTACGCCTTTTATGTATGAATAAGGGATTTTATCTATGCACTTATTTATCTACTTTCTGAATCCCTCTATGAAACTTGGAAAATACGTTATATACTCCTGTTTTATAATTCTATGAAGCATTTATGTAAGTTTGTAATATACCTCTATTAAAGGGACAGTCTACACCAGAATTGTTATTGTTTAAAAAGAAAGATAATCCCTTTTTTTACCCATTCCCCAGTTTTGCATAACCAACACAGTTATATTTATATATTTTTTACCTCTGTGATTATCTTGTATCTAAGCCTCTGCAAACTGCCCCTTTATTTCAGTTCTTTTGATCGACTTGCAGTTTAGCCAATCAGTGATGGCTCCCAGGTAACTTCACGTGCATGAGCACAGTGTTATCTATATGAAAAACATGAACTAACACCCTCTAGTGGTGAAAAACCTGTTAAGAGGCGGCCTTCAAGGTCTAAGAAATTAGCATATGAACCTCCTAGGTTAAGCTTTCAACTAAGAATACCAAGAGAACAAAGAAAAATGGGTGATAAAAGTAAATTGGAAAATTGTTTAAAATTACATGCCCTATCTGAATCATGAACATTTTTTTTGGACTAGACTGTCCATTTAAGAGAATTAAGTATACTACCTTAAACAAATGTGCAGATTAAAACCCTTACTAACTAACAAATGAGAGACAAGGAGCACAAGGGATGAAGAACTATGTTATACCACCTTTATGAACCGGCTACACCTCCACACACCCCTATTGATTAACCAATGAGCTTCAAGAGAAGAACTATATGAGAGGACTAAGAAACTGAGAACACATCTTGAAAAAGCCCCAAGTGAGGGGAGAAACGCGTTGATTGTGTCTCGAGTGATTCTGCCTATAGATATCATTCCTAACCTTCATATTTCAGCTACTTGGCTACTTGGACTGTTATTTTTCAGGCTTGGTGTCTATATAACCTTATGAAGTAAGACTTCGCTTAACAGCCACTACTGAAATACAAGAACCTATTGGAACGAAGAAGACAGTACAGATACCAGCTTTACACGCCAGGTACTATCACAAGCTCCTAACGTAGGTGGATGCCACTTCATTAGTAAGAGCTTACAGCAACCAGAACAACGGTCAAAATACCTATTCAGAGGATCGTAATCACTGGAACTCCTGAAGTACAAAGATCAGCTGGATACGTCTATACATCACGTGAGCTGCTGACGTAGGTGGACGGTAACTTGAGAACACACGCTCACAGTATCAATACAGACACCGGATTGAAAGGACATAAGAACCGCTCAAGGATATTATTGGATATCCCCTGCTTCTACAAAAAAGAAAGGTACCGCTCTCGTATGTTATAACAGCTTGATCCTATACTTATTTAGTACGATCATTTGCATACGAGAGTATTTTATCAAGTGCACTTCCAAAACTCCACTATTTTACTATTTAGTTTTTATTTGCATCCCAGCCTTTTATTAAGTATTTGTTTATTAAACATTATTTTAGCTTGTCTTGCTCTGGACGTCCAGGTATCCCTGAGAACATTTTTAACTGTTTACAATACGGAATATATTTGTTTATGTAGTTAACTTTTACTAAACTGTAATCTGCTTTCATTCGAGCTAACTGCATATCCTTTATATTTTATGACCATTGTAACCCTTAAAGGGACATTAAACACTAAATACAAGATAGATAGAATGATGCATTCAAAGAAACGATTAGTCCATGACTAACATGTAGATGTATTTTTTAAAGTTTCATTAGTTGTTTAAAAAGTGACAAAATAAGTGTAAAGTTTTAGGGGGGTAGTTATCAAGCCGCCAACCTCAAATACGCTGGAATTCCGCAGCGTATTTGTGGCGAGGCTGATTCGCCTTAGTTATCAAAGGCTAGAGACCGGCAAAAGTAGAATTTTGTGATGTAAGCTTCGATCCGCCGGACTCAGTCCGACACAGATCGATTCTTACGTCACTCCAGATGTTCCGCACACAAGTGAGGCACAATCTGACTACTTTTGCTAGTTATCAAAAAACTAGCAGGTACGCTCGGCACTTTTCCGGCCCAGCGTACCTGGTTTTCAATCCGCCACCCTGGAGGCGACGGATCCCATAGGAATCAATGGGAGTCTGACCATAGCGAAAGTACAAGTTCGCTGCTGCCAGACATCCCATTGATTCCTATGGGAGCTGTCTACACCTAACGCCTAAACACCCCTAAGCTGTCCCCCCCTACACCGCCGCAACTAAATAAAGTTATTACCCCCTAAACCGCCACTCCCGGAGCCCACCGCAAGCTACTCTATACATATTAACCCCTAAACCACCGCTCACTGACCCCGCCGCAACTATAATAAATGTATTAACCCCTAAGTATTAACCCCTAAACCGCCGCTCCCGGACACCGCCGCAACCTACATTATACCTAGTAACCCCTATCCTGCCCCCCCTATACCGCCGCCCTCTATAATAAAGTTATTAACCCCTATCCTGCCGATCCCGCACCTCGCCGCAACTAAATAAATAGTTTAACCCCTAAACTGCCGCTCCCGGACCCTGCCGCAACCTATATTAAACTTATTAACCCCTAATCTGCCACCCCTACACCGTCGCCACCTATAATACATTTATTAACCCCTATCCTGCCCCCCCTACACCGTCGCCACCTATAATAAATTTATTAACCCCTATCCTGCCCCCCCTACACCGCCGCCACTGTAATAAATTTATTAACCCCTAAACCTAAGTCTAACACTAACCCTAACACCCCCCTAACTTAAATATTAATTAAATAAATCTAAATAATATTTCTATTATTAACTAAATTAATCCTATTTAAAACTAAATACTTACCTTTAAAATAAACCCTAATATAGCTACAATATAAATAATAATTATATTGTAGCTATCTTAGGATTTATTTTTATTTTATAGGTAACTTTCAATTTATTTTAACTAGGTACAATAGCTATTAAATAGTTATTAACTATTTAATAGCTACCTAGCTAAAATAAAGAGAAATTTACCTGTAAAATAAAAACTAACCTAAGTTACAATTACACCTAACACTACACTATCCTTAAATAAATTATTCCTATTTAAAACTAAATACTTACCTGTAAAATAAACCCTAAGATAGCTACAATGTAATTAATAATTACATTGTAGCTATTTTAGGATTTATATTTATTTTACAGGTAACTTTGTATTTATTTTAGCTAGTTAGAATAGTTATTAAATAGTTATTAACTATTTAATAACTACCTAGCTAAAAGAAATACAAAATTACCTGTAAAATAAATCCTAATCTAAGTTACAATTAAACCTAACACTACACTATCATTAAATTAATTAAATAAATTAAATAAAAATAACTACAATTAAATACAATTACATAAACTAGCTAAAGTACAAAAAATAAAAAAAGCTAAGTTACAAAAAATAAAAAAATTGGTTACAAACATTTAAAAAATATTACAACAATTTTAAGCTAATTACACCTAATCTAATAAAATAACAAAGCCCCCCAAAATAAAAAAATTCCCTACCCTATTCTACATTAAAAAAGTTCAAAGCTCTTTTACCTTACCAGCCCTTAAAAGGGCCTTTTGTGGGGCATGCCCCAAAGAAAACTGCTCTTTTGCCTGTAAAAGAAAAATACAACCCCCCCAACATTAAAACCCACCACCCACATACCCCTAATCTAACCCAAACCCCCCTTAAAATAACCTAACACTAATCCCCTGAAGATCATCCTACCTTGAGTCGTCTTCACTCAGCTGAGCCACCGATGGAACTGAAGAGGAGATCCGGAGCGGCAGAAGTGATCCTCCAAGGGGCGCTGAAGAAGTCTTCCATCCGATGAAGTGATCCTCCAGGCGGCGCTGAAGAAGTCTTCCATCCGGGCGATGTCATCTTCCAAGCGGGGTCTTCAATCTTCTTTCTTCAGGATCCATCTTCATTCCGCCGACGCGGAACATCCTTCTTTCCCGACGGACTACCGACAAATGAAGGCTCCTTTAAGGGACGTCATCCAAGATGGCGTCCCTTCAATTCCGATTGGCTGATAGGATTCTATCAGCCAATCGGAATTAAGGTAGGAAAAATCTGATTGGCTGATTGAATCAGCCAATCAGATTGAGCTTGCATTCTATTGGCTGATCGGAACAGCCAATAGAATGCGAGCTCAATCTGATTGGCTGATTGGATCAGCCAATCGGATTGAACTTCAATCTGATTGGCTGATTCAATCAGCCAATCAGATTTTTCCTACCTTAATTCCGATTGGCTGATAGAATCCTATCAGCCAATCGGAATTGAAGGGACGCCATCTTGGATGACGTCCCTTAAAGGAGCCTTCATTCGTCGGTAGTCCGTCGGGAAAGAAGGATGTTCAGCGTCGGCGGAATGAAGATGGATCCTGAAGAAAGAAGATTGAAGACCCCGCTTGGAAGATGACATCGCCCGGATAGAAGACTTCTTCAGCGCCGCTTGGAAGATGACATCGCCCGGATGGAAGACTTCTTCAGCGCCGCCTGGATGATGACTTCAATCGGATGGAAGACTTCTTCAGCGCCCCTTGGAGGATCACTTCTGCCGCTCCGGATCTCCTCTTCAGTTCCATCAGTGGCTTGGCTGAGTGAAGACGACTCAAGGTAGGATGATCTTCAGGGGATTAGTGTTAGGTTATTTTAAGGGGGGTTTGGGTTAGATTAGGGGTATGTGGGTGGTGGGTTTTAATGTTGGGGGGGTTGTATTTTTCTTTTACAGGCAAAAGAGCAGTTTTCTTTGGGGCATGCCCCACAAAAGGCCCTTTTAAGGGCTGGTAAGGTAAAAGAGCTTTGAACTTTTTTAATGTAGAATAGGGTAGGGAATTTTTTTATTTTGGGGGGCTTTGTTATTTTATTAGGGGGCTTAGATTAGGTGTAATTAGCTTAAAATTGTTGTAATATTTTTTAAATGTTTGTAACCTATTTTTTTATTTTTTGTAACTTAGCTTTTTTTATTTTTTGTACTTTAGTTAGTTTATGTAATTGTATTTAATTGTAATTATTTGTATTTAATTTATTTAATTAATTTAATGATAGTGTAGTGTTAGGTTTAATTGTAACTTAGGTTAGGATTTATTTTACAGGTAATTTTGTATTTCTTTTAGCTAGGTAGTTATTAAATAGTTAATAACTATTTAATAACTATTCTAACTAGCTAAAATAAATACAAAGTTACCTGTAAAATAAATATAAATCCTAAAATAGCTACAATGTAATTATTAATTACATTGTAGCTATCTTAGGGTTTATTTTACAGGTAAGTATTTAGTTTTAAATAGGAATAATTTATTTAAGGATAGTGTAGTGTTAGGTGTAATTGTAACTTAGGTTAGTTTTTATTTTACAGGTAAATTTCTCTTTATTTTAGCTAGGTAGCTATTAAATAGTTAATAACTATTTTATAGCTATTGTACCTAGTTAAAATAAATTGAAAGTTACCTATAAAATAAAAATAAATCCTAAGATAGCTACAATATACAGTAATTATTATTTATATTGTAGCTATATTAGGGTTTATTTTAAAGGTAAGTATTTAGTTTTAAATAGGATTAATTTAGTTAATAATAGAAATATTATTTAGATTTATTTAATTAATATTTAAGTTAGGGGGGTGTTAGGGTTAGTGTTAGACTTAGGTTTAGGGGTTAATAAATTTATTACAGTGGCGGCGGTGTAGTGGGGGGCAGGATAGGGGTTAATAAATGTATTATAGGTGGCAACGGTATGGGGGGGCAAATTAGGGGTTAATAAATTTAATATAGGTTGCGGCAGGCTCCGGGAGCGGCGGTTTAGGGGTTAAACTATTTATTTAGTTGCGGCGAGGTGCGGGATCAGCAGGATAGGGGTTAATAACTTTATTATAGAGGGCAGCGGTATAGGGGGGGCAGGATAGGGGTTACTAGGTATAATGTAGGTTGCGGCGGTGTCCGGGAGCGGCGGTTTAGGGGTTAATACATTTATAAGAGTTGCGGCGGGGTCTAGGAGCGGCGGTTTAGGGGTTAATACATTTATAAGAGTTGCGGCGGGGTCTAGGAGCGGCGGTTTAGGGTTTAGTAACTTTATTGAGTTGCGGGGGGCTCCGGGGGCGCCGGTATAGGGGGTAGAACAGTGTAATTTAGTGTGGGTGCTTAGTGACAAGCTAGCAATAAAGCTGTAAAAAAGCCGAAGAGCAGCGAGATCGGATGAGTGATAACTATCACAGTCCGCTGCTCATCGCCCCGTACTTGGTGCACGGCTTTTTGACAGATTTATTGATAACTTAGGCGAATTTTTTCAGGTCCGCGGCGGCGATGGTAGGCGAGCTTAGGCGGGCGTATTGGGCCGGCGAAGGCAGGAAAGTGGACACGTTGATAACTATCCCCCTTAGTGTCTATTAAACACTGGGAGCTGCCATGTTGTAACTTGTGTTACCTTCTCTGCTGTGGCCAATTAGGGTCAGTTATAAATAGGTCACTAGAGTGTGCAGCCAATGGCTGTGTGGAATATAACAGTGTTCTGCACTTCCATTTCTAACAGGAACTGAAAAGCTCACAATTTCAGAATGGAATTACATGCAAAGAGGACCAAATAAATAATGAAAGTATATTGCAGAGTTGTTTTATTATATACAATTTATCATTTTATATTACCATCTCAAAGTGTTTAATGTCCCTTTAACTCCTATTAGGAGAGTGTATTTATTTATTTTCTGACCCTGTATTTTGTATATTTTATATTAGATTCTATTTTTTCGTAGCTATGTGTTACTAATTTCAGCTATTATTGTTAAACTTGTATATTTTGTTTCTTATATATGGTTTGAGTGATATTCCCTTACACTCTGGTAATTTAGTCATTGCCCTAGCTCTAGCGCCAGTACTTCTCCTAGTTACCTGCCTTGCAATGTGAGCCTCCTTACCTAGTATTTCATGCTGATAAGGCTGTTCTTCGTACTGGGTTAGGTTTTCTTCCTGAGGTTGTTTCAGATCGCAACATTAATCAGGAGATTGTGGTTCCTTCCTTGTGTCCTAATCCTTCTTCAAAGGAACAGTTACTTCATAATTTGGAAGTTCTATTTTCAGGCTATGAAGAAGTTTAGACAGACTTCTTCTTTGTTTGTGGTCTATTCTGGGAAGCATAGGGGGCAGAAGGTCTCGTCCACTTCCTTATCTTTTTGGTTGAGGAGCATTATTCGCTTAGCTTATGAGACAGCAGGCCTTAAGCCTCCTCAGAGGATTTCAACTAGAAAAGTGGCTTCCTCTTGGGGCTTCAAGAATGAGGCCTCTATGGATCAGATTTGTAGGGCGGCTACCTGGTCTTCCTTACATACCTTTTCTAAATTTTAAAAGTTTGACGTTTTTGCTTCGGCTGAAGCAGCTTTTGGGAGAAAGATTTTGCAGGCTGTGGTGCCCTCAGAATAGGGTCCGCCTTCTTTTTTGCCCTCCTGTTCATTCAGTGTCCTCTGGAGCTTGGGTATATGTTTCCCACAAGTAAAGAATAAAGCTGTGGACTTTACTCATTTTAAGAAGGAAAACATAAATTATGCTTACCAGATAATTTTCTTTCCTTCTGTATGAGGAGAGTCCACAGCCCCCGCCCGTATTCTCCGTAGGGCAAACCTAAATTTTATTTTGTTCTTCTGGCACCATTTATACCCTGATATTTCTCCTACTTTTCCTTGTTCCCTTGGCAGAATGACTGGGATATGAAGTAAGTGGGGGAGGAATTTAAGCCTTTGGCTGGGGTGTATTTCCCTTCTCCTGGTGGCCAGGTTCTGTATTTCCACATGTAAGGAATGAAGCCATGGACTCTCCTCATACAGAAGGAAAGAAAATTATCTGGTAAGCATAATTTATGTTTTTATTATTTAAGAGATAGATAATCCCTTTATTACCCATTCCCCAGTTTTGCATAACCAACACGTTTATATGAATACACTTTTTACCTCTGTAATTACCTTGAACCTGAGCCACTGCAAACTGCCCCCTTGCTTTTGACAGACTTGCATGTTAGCCAATCAGTGCTGAAATAACTCCATGGGAGTGAGCACACTATTATCTATATGATACACATGAACTAGCACTGTCTAACTGTGAAAAACTGTCAAAATACACTGAGATAAGAGGCAGCCTGCGATTGCTTAGAAATTAGCATATTAGCCTACCTAGATTTAGCTTTTAACAAAGGGTACAAAGCAAATTTGATGATAAAAGTAAATTGGAAAATTGTTTCAAATTGCATGCCCTATCTGAATCATGAAAGTTTAATTTCATGATTCGATCAAATAGCAAACTTTGGCCGAAATGATACATTTAAAAAATCTTAAACAAATTCATCCAAAACAACTTTTTTTTTTTATAATGCACATCTCTACTCTCAAGTATTTTCATAGTATACTCTTTGATTAGACTACTCCACGTGGGTCATGAGGGGACATAAATGTTAGGAGATAAGTCTCTCACCTGCCTATTTCATACATATGTGCCTGCTAAAGATCTTGCTTCTTTTCTATTAAAAACCAAACAAATGATTACATCACCTATAATAAGTGTGATGTTATTTATGCATTATAATGTAGTTATTCTTTAGATTATGTGGTTATTACACATACTGTATTTGCAATACAACAAGTACAACATTAACCTGGCTATGGCTGGCTGCAATTCCTTTAAAGAAAAGAAGAACTGTCTCTGTCTCCTTGTTTTATAAACCTAGGCATTTATGTCCGTACAGCAATCATTCATTGTTAAATACTAAAAAAAAATAATATTTATATATTTTATTAGATTTTTTTATTAAAAGGTTACGCAGTTGTACTGCCATTCTCCTCCTGTTACAGGAGTCTGGTTTGAAGCCACTCCTGTGTCATTATAGGCTAGGCCTTAAAGTAATAATTGTATTTATTATCTTTGTCATTTGTCATGCTACAGGGTACAAGGGCTTGAAGGGAGGGGTAGTTCTTTGCTTTGATTCTTTAAAACCTTCCCACCAGTAGCTCAGCTCACAAATAACAACCATTTTCCTAATAATTACATGAAGATTGACTAGACCAAGCAATACGTGGTCATTAAGTAGTACCAGAGTTTTGTCACCATAACACATGCTACCTCCCTAGGTAAAGGCTCAAATCATATCAAACAGGAGAGAGCGTCAGTGATTCTAATTTCTCCTGCGTGGCTTCACAGGATTTGGTATGCAGACCTAGTGGAGATGTCATCTCTTCCACCTTGGAGACTTCCTCTGAGGAAGGACCTGTTAATACAGGGTCCCTTTCTTCATCCAAATTTCGTTTCACTGAAGCTGACTGCGTGGAGATTGAATGATTAGTTCTGTCTAAGCGTGGTTTTTCTGAGTCAGTCATTGAGACCATGATTCAGGCTTGTTACGAGAAAGATTTACCATAAGATATGGCGTAAATATCTTTATTGGTGTGACTCCAAGGGCTACTCATGGAGTAGGGTCAGGATTCCTAGGATCTTGTCCTTTCTCCAGGAAGGTCTGGAGAAGGGTTTATCAACCAGTACCCTGAAGGGTCAGATTTCTTCATTGTCTGTTTCACTACACAGGCGACTGGTGGACGTGCCAGATGTCAAATCTTTTTGTCAGGCCCTGGTCAGAATCAGGCCTGTGTTTAAACTTGTTGCTCCTCCTTGGAGCCTTAATCTTGTTCTTAAAGTTTTGCAACAGGCTCTGTTTGAGCCTATGCATTCCATAGATATTATTCATATCTTGGAAGGTTTTGTTTCTTGTTGCTATATCTTCTGCTCAGGGAGTTTCGGAACTCTCAGCGCTGCAGTGCGAATCGCCTTATTTTTCAAGCTGATAAGGCGGTTCTTCGTACTAAGTTAGATTTTTTTCCGAAGGTTGTTTCGGATAAAAATATTAATCAGGAAATTGTGGTTCCTTCCTTGTGCCCTAATCCTTCTTCTTCTAAGGAACGTTTGTTGTGCAACTTAGATGCCGTGCATGCTCTTAAATTCTATCTGCAGGCTACTAAGTATTTTCGCCAGTCTTCGGCTCTATTTCTCTGTTTTTCTGGGAAACGTAAAGGTCAGAAGACTACTGCTACTTCTCTTTCTCTCTGGTTGAGAAGTGTGATTCGTTTTGCTTATGAGACTGCTGTACAGCAGCCTCCTGAGAGAATTACGGCTCATTCTACTAGAGCTGTCTCGTCTTCTTGGGCTTTCAAAAATGAAGCTTGTGTGGAACAAATTTGCAGGGCTGCAACTTAGTCTTCTCTGCATACTTTTTCAAAATTTTAAAATTGTGATACTTTTGCCTCAGCTGAGGCTTCTTTTGGGAGAAAGGTCCTTTAAGCGGCAGTGCCTTCTGTCTAGGTCTACCTGTTTTGTCCCTCCCTAGTCATCTGTGTCCTCTAGCTTGAGTCCACGACCCCACCCTTTGTTTTAAGACAGTTATTTTGACTAAACCTCAGGCACCTCTGCACATTTGTGTTACTTCTTTTGTTCTCGATTTCCCTTCGGTCGAATGACTGGGGATTGTGTGAGCAATGACTTGCGGAAGGAGACCAAATGGAGGAAACAGGTATGCCAGCCTGAAATCCCAAGAGGCCGCTAAAGCATCTATCAGAGTGGCCTGAGGGTCTCTTGACCTCAAACCATACCTTGGAAGCTTGGCATTCTGCCAAGACGCCATCAGATCCAACTCTTGCAACCCCCTTTTGAGGGTTAGGCTGGAGAACACCTCTGGATGGAGTGCCCACTCCCCAGGATGAAAAGTCTGTCTGCTCAGGAAATCCGCTTCCCAGTTGTCCACTCCTTGAATGTGGACGGCAGATAGACAGCAATTGTGAGCTTCTGCCCACTGAATAATCCAAGCCACCTCTTTAATGGCTAAGGAACTCTGAGTTCCTCCCTGGTGGTTGATGTAAGCCACTGAGGTTATGTTGTCCGACTGGAACCTGATAAACCGGACTAAGGACAACGGAGACCAAGCCATAAGAGCACTGAAAATTGCTCTCAACTCCAAGATGTTTATGGGGAGAGCAGACTCCTCCAGTGTCCCTGTGCCTTTAACGAGTCCCAGACTGCTCCCCAGCCCAGCAGGCTGGTGTCCATGGTCACAATCACCCAGGAAGATCTCAGAAAGCATGTTCCCTGAGAGAGATATTCCTGAGAAAACCACCACGGGAGAGAATCTCTTGTCCACTGATCTAGATCTATCCTCTGAGACAGATCCGCATAGTCCCTGTTCCATTGCCTGAGCATGCATAACTGCAGAGCTCTCAAATGGAATCGAGCAAAAGGAATGATGTCCATGGCAGCAACCATCAGACCAATTACCTCCATACATTGAGCCACTGATGGCCGAAGAGTAGACTGTAGAGAGAGGCAAGAGGAAAGAATTTTGGCTTTCATGACCTCCGTCAGAAATATTTTCATTGATAGAGAATCTATTATTGTCCCTAAGAAAACTACTGTTGTAGCTGGAACAAGGGAACTCTTTTCCAGATTCACTTTCCATCCATAGGAACGTAGAAAAGACAACAAGATCTCTGTGTGAGATTTTGCTTGTTGAAAAGATGGTGCCTGAACCAGAATGTCGTCCAGATAGGGTGCCACAGCAATTGAATCACTGCCAAAAGAGCCCTCAGAACCTTTGAGAAAATTCTGGGAGCTGTGGCAAGGCCAAATGGAAGAGCCACAAACTGAAAATATCTGTCCAGAAATGCAAATCTCAGAAATTTGTGATGATCCCTGTGAATGGGAACATGAAGGTACGCATCCTTCTTTGTAACCCTGAGATACTATGTCCACAGCTCAGGGACCTGGAACATCCCATATCCAGGCTTGAGAAAACTGAGAAAGTCTGACCCCCACCTGATCCGATCCTGGATCAGGGGCAAACCCTTTATGCTGATTTGGAGTCAGCTGAGGGTTTATTAGACTGCTTCCCCTTGTTTCAAGACTGATTGGGTTTCCAAGCAGACTTGGACTGTTCCTGCTTAGAAGAAGAAGGGGAAGACTTTCTTCTGAAGCTACGAAAGGAACAATAATTACTCTGACGTACCTTAGGTCTATTCTTGTTATCCTGCGGTAGGAGAGACCCTTTCCCACCTGTAATATCAGAATTTTTTTCTGCCAGACCAGGTCCGAACAAGGAAACATCCGCAGATCAAGATTTTAACCACAATGCCCTACGAGCTAGAACAGCAAAACTAGAAGTTTTTGCTCCCAGTCAAACAACCTGCAGAATAGCACCCGAAATAAAGGAATTGGCTAGCTTAAGAGCCTTAATCCTGTCTTGGATGTCATCAAAAGGAGTCTCCACCTGGAGAGAATCAGAGAAGGCATCGAACCTATAGGATGCAGCACTTATCACAGTGGCAATACACACCGCAGGTTGCCATTGGATGCCTAAATTAACATATATTTTCTTCAAATAAGCTTCCAGCTTCTTGTCCATAGGGTCCTTAAAAGAGCAGCTATTCTCAATATGAATAGTAGTTCTCTTAGCCAAGGTAGAAATAGCTTCTTCTACCTTAGGTACCATGTGCCATGGTTCCTTTATAGAATCCGCAACCGGAAACATCTTCTTGAAAAAAGGAGACGGGGAAAAGGATACCCCTAGCTTCTCCTATTCCTGAGTAATAATCTCTATAGCACGGTCTAGCACGGGAAAAAAATCCTTAGAAGAAGGAACATCAAAGTAACTATTAAGTTTACTAGATGTCTTAGGGTGGACAACTACAGGTGTATCTGAGTCCCTTTAACAGTACCCAAAGGTGTTCAAGCTTGAATACCACCTCAGCGTCATATGAAGGAATTACATTGTCCAAGTCTGAGATCTCACCCTCAGAAGTTCCTGAAGAATCCTCTTAATCAGATTTAAGAGAAAGAACCATTTGAGAAGCATTGCTGGAATCAGAAACCTTGCTATATGAATCTCTAAGTTTCCTCTTGCGCTTCCACTTTAACATTGGAAAGAAAGCTAAAGCTGCAGATACTGCTGAAGAAACCTGGGCAGCAATTTTTGCTTTCAAATATATTCTCCCAGGAGTTATAAGGATTATAGAGGAACCACAGGGCACTGCATGTGATGCCATTGAGGGTTGGGATGTTGCAAGAGAAGGCTGTGGGAAGACATGAACAGAATCTTCCTGAGAGACCTTGGGCTCAGTACCAAAAAACTTATCTTTACTTTGCAAAGTTTTCTTAACACATGAGGAACAAAACTGCCTGGGGGAAACAATTTGTGCTTCTAGACATAAAAGACATGAATTTAGTTGAGCAGACTCCTGCTCCAAATCAGACATGGTTGCGGACAACTATGTCTCACAATAAAAACACAAACATTTTAAATTATGGAAAATTAATTTATAATCTTTAATTTTTTTATTCTTTAATTTTAATTATTCCCCTTAGTCTGTAAACTCCAGCTAGAGAAGTTCTCCACAGAGTAAAAGTGGTTAAGATAGAGCCAGATACACTCTAATGAAAAAAAAAACCCAGGCAACTCCACACCTCAGACTCAATTAAGGCACCTACCTACTCCCGGAGCTGATGAAAGTAAAATAACTGCGGAAGCGACTACTCCCAGAGCCAAACTGCCGCAAACTGTTCAGACGCTTCTCTTCAGTTCCGAGCACTGACTTGAAAGACAAACTCGCTGCGCCACAGGAAGGCGCGAAACCAAGTCCCGCCCTTCCGACATAGAGAAGGCGCCTCCCACTGAACACACAGTGCGGGAGAAAGAGACAGACAACCGAGCATCATAATAATGCGAAAGCAGTACACTGTCCGAATCTTTCACACAAGCACCGTCCAATGCAGAGTTCTCTAGGACCATAATAAAAACACATCTTTTTTTATTGCCTTACCAAAAATAACGGTGTCCAGAATAACAGTATTAACCCCTAATCTGGTTAACAGGTCTCAAACATGCTAAATAGTGCCTGCCCCATGCCTTTTAGTTTAACCTTGACCCCAGGAAAATCTAAGTCCCATTGAAAAATGCAGGACAATTAAAAGGGATACCTGGGACTGAACCAGGAATCACTTGACCCCTCTTAGTGCATAATCTCCCCACCTGGACGAAAAAAAGGCACTTACCTGCCAAATTTGCTGTCCGGCATGTAGACAGTCCACAAGGTATGAAAGGACACAGTTCCTCACAGAGACCTGTTAAAGAGAAAGAACAGAGTAGCCAACTCTGGCTTTCTATACTAGGGCAGCAAGATGTTAGGAAAACGCAGCAAGGCCCACATTACAAGTTCCTAACTGCTTTAAAGCCACCACTGCTCTACTGAAGGGACTAACATGGAGTACAGCTAGACACAATTCTTCATAATAAATTAAATCGTGTAGATAAAAATCCAATTTTCTTCAGACACCAAACTTCACCTCCTCCATGCACTGAGGCAAAGAGAATGATTGGGGATTCTGGGAAGGGGAGTGATACTTAACTGATTGGCTGTGGTACTCTTTGCCTCCTCCTGCTGGCCAGGAGTGATATTCCCAACAGTAATTGATGACGTCATGGACTCACCATATCTTAGGAAAGAAAATGAATCATCAGTGGTTTAAATCTCTTGAAGAAAGTACAATTATTGTTATTATTTCTGTATAATTGTGATAATATATATTGTTTACTTCAAGACTTTTTTGAACATGTCACCATTGATTCTTTAGAAATAATAATTTAAAAAATATCTAATGTTGCAATTAACTTTTTAGATACATGTCAGTAACATGTTAAGTGTTATGGCTTACAGAAAGTCTCCCCTAGAATTAGTGGTGGCAATTTAGAAAAGGCTTTACTCAATAGAAAATGTAAATGAATTTTGTGCATACAGTAAATTCTAAAGATCTAAATGAATGCCATAATTTTTATATCTGTTTATAAAATAGAAATAACTGGGAAATTCTGATTTGATTTTACCTATTCTTACAATAATTTGTAAATGTTACCTGGATCCATTCATTGAAATGGTTTAATATCAATGAATCAATGCGTTTATCTTTGGTAAGTAGTTCAGTAAGTACCTTCATATCATAATGTTAACAATTACACATTACAAATAAATATTTAACATGATTATGATTTTATTGCAACACTATTATTCATTTCTATTACAAATCAATTAGATTATGATTTTTAGTAAACCCATTAATAATAAAGGGACAGTCTACACCAGAATTTGTATTTTTTAAAAAGATAGATTATCCCTTTATTACCCATTCCCCAGTTTCGCATAAGCAACACGGTTATATTAATCACACATTATAACTCTGTGATTACCTTGTTTCTAAGCCTCTGCATACTGCCTCTTATCTCAGTTCTTTTGACAGACATGCGTTTTAGACAATCAGTGCTCAATCAATAACTCCACAGGAGTGAGCACAATGTTATCTATATGACACACATGAACTAGCAGCATCGGTGAAAAAAACTGTCAAAATGCACTGATATAAGAGGCAGTTCAACGGCTTAGAAATTAGCATATGAGCTACCTAGGTTTAGCTTTCCACAAAGAATACCTAGGGAACAAAGCATATTTGAAGATAAAAGTAAATTGGAATGTTGTTTTAAATTGCATACCCTATTGGAATCATGAAAGTTTCATTTTTGACTAGACTGTCACTTTAATTTATTCTAACTGGTTTGTATAAAGCCATGTCTTTAGACTCAAAACAGTGTCTCAATTTTATTAAACAAAAAAAAAAAAAGTAGTAAAGAGTTCAGGTTTTTATATATTTTTACGATGAGAATCTAAAATATGATGTTACGTTACTTGTTATTTATAATGGGATCAGATTTAATGGAGATGTAGGGACCTCCAACCCATCTGAGATATTAACATTAAAGTGATAGTAAACACCAAAATGTCATTGTTAGAAAAGATAGATAATCCCTTTTTCTCCAACATTGGTGTGTCCGGTCCACGGCGTCATCCATTACTTGTGGGAAATATTCTCCCCCACAGGGAAAGGCAAGGAGAGCACACAGCAAGAGCTGTCCATATAGCTCCCCCTCTGGCTCCGCCCCCCCAGTCATTCTCCTTGCCGCTCTGAACAAGTAGCATCTACCACGGGGATGGCGAGGAGTTTGTGGTGTTAGTTGTAGTTTTTTATTCTTCTATCAAGAGTTTGTTATTTTAAAATAGTGCTGGCTTGTACTATTTACTCTAACAGAAAAGTGATGAAGATTTCTGTTTAACAGGGCTATGATTTTAGCAGACAGTAACTAAAATCCATTACTGTTATAACAAGAGAACTTCAGTTGGGGGTAACAGTTTGCAGACTCATCTGCTTCAGGTATGACTGGTCTCCTTCTAACAACACAGGCTAATGCTAGATGACAGTCATATTTCCCCTCAGGGGAAAAGGTAAGCCATTTTTCTTTCACCTCAGCAAAAAAGATAACAGGCTTCCCCTTTTTGTTTTTTATGCTGGTAGACACTGTTGGGGGTAAAATCGATTGGTTTTTATTACAATATGATACCATTTGAAATATTTTATAAGCTCACATACACTGGGGAACGTTTTTTATTGATCTGGCTTGTTTTAGACACCTAAATCTAGTCAGGAAGGCCCCTTCACTCTAGTGTGCTGAGGGAGGAAGCCTCATTTTGGTGCTTCAGCTGCACAGTTGATTTACAAGGCAGTGCATGCAGATAGGGTCCTGTGGCTCAGAAAGTGACTCCAAAAGGCTTTTTTCTGTGAATGGTGACCCCTAAGGAAGGTAAAAAGCTGCAACAAGTCTGTAGCAGGGATTGTAGTGTATAAAAACGGTTAAATCCAACAATTAGCTCCGGTTTGCTTGTTTTAAGAGCTAGAGTCTCCATATTTTCTGTGCAATACTTTCTAAGCATTAAGACACTGGGGTCCAAATTTCAGAAAAATCGGATATTGCCTTCATAGTTTTTTGAACATTCAGAAATAAATGTGTCATTTTATTATTTAAAGAGACAGTAACGTTTTTGTTTAAAATCGTTTTTATTGCATTGTTTGCCTGCCTAAATCTGTTTAACATGTCTGTTCCATCAGATAACCTATGTTCTGTGTGTGTATAGAGACAAATGTGGTTCCCCCTTCGAGTGTTTGTGATAATTGCGCCATAGCGTCCAAACAAAATCAGGACAGCTCTGTTATTTTTCATAATGTTGCCCAAGATGATTTATCTAATGAAGGTAGTGGGGATAGCTCTACATCCTCTCCTTCTGTGTCTACACCAGCTTTGCCCGCGCAGGCGACACCTAGCGCGCCAGTGCTTATTTCTATGCAACAATTATCAGTAGTAGTGGATAATTCTATAGCAAATCTTTTATCCAAACTGCCAGCTTTTCAGAGAAAGCGTGATTGTTCAGTTTTAAATACAGATAAAAAGGATGAACAATCAGACGCTGACGATGCCTTATCTATTTTACCCTCGCATCATTCGGAATTGGCTGTAAGGGAAGGGCTGTCTGAGGGTGAAATTTCAGATTCAGGAAAAAATTCTCAACAGGCAGAACCTGATCTAGTGGCATTTAAGTTTAAACTAGAACATCTCTGCGCTTTGCTTAAGGAGGTATTAGCTACTCTGGATGACTGTGATTCCATGGTAGTACCAGAGAAGTTGTGCAAATTGGACAAATTTTTAGAGGTCCCAGTGCACGACGACGCTTTTCCAATACCTAAGAGGGTAGCGAACATAGTGGAAAAGGAGTGGGAGAAGCCAGGTGTACCCTTTGCCCCATCCCCTATATTTAAGAAAATGTTTCCCATAGTAGACCCTAGAAGGGACGCATGGCAAACGGTCCCGAAGGTTGAGGGAGCTGTTTCAACACTAGCGAAGCGCACAACTATTCCTATAGAGGACAGCTGCGCTTTCAAAGATCCTATGGATAAAAAATTGGAAGGATTGCTTAAAAAGATTTTTGTTCAGCAAGGGTTCATCCTTCAACCAGCTACGTGTGTTATTACTGTCACTTCAGCGGCGTCGTTTTGGTTTGAAGAACTAGAAAGGTCGCTCCAGAAAGAGACTTCCTATGAAGAAGTCATGGACAGAATTCACGCATTAAAGTTAGCTAATTCCTTTATATTGGATGCCGCCTTTCAAATAACGAAATTGGCGGCGAAAAACTCAGGTTTTGCTATAGTAGCGCGGAGGGCACTTTGGCTAAAATCCTGGTCGGCAGATGTGTCGTCCAAGACTAAGTTACTGAATATTCCTTTTCAAGGGTAAGACCCTTTTTGGGCCGGAATTGAAGGAAATTATTTCAGACATCACTGGGGGTAAGGGCCATGCCCTCCCACAGGATAGGCCTTTTAAGGCTAAGAACAAGTCTAATTTTTGTTCCTTTCGCAATTTCAGGAACGGACCGGCTAATAACTCCACTGCCGCTAGACAAGAAGGTAACGCGGCCCAGCCCAAACCCGCTTGGAAGCCCATGCAAGGCTGGAACAAGGGTAAACAAACCAAGAAACCTGCTGCTGCTACCAAGACAGCATGAAGGGGTAGCCCCCGATCCGGGACCGGATCTGGTAGGGGGCAGACTATCTCTCTTCGCTCAGGCTTGGGCAAGAGATGTTCTGGATCCCTGGGCACTAGAGATAGTTTCCAAGGGATACCTATTAGAATTCAAGGGACTTCCTCCAAAGGGAAGGTTCCACCTGTCTCGCTTATCTTCAGACCAGATAAAGAAACAGGCATTCTTACATTGTGTAAGAGACCTATCAAAGATGGGAGTGATAAACCCAGTCCCCTCCGGGGAACAAGGTCTAGGTTTTTACTCAAACCTGTTTGTGGTTCCCAAAAAAGAGGGAACTTTCAGGCCAATTCTGGATTTAAAGATATTAAACAAGTTCCTCAGAGTTCCATCCTTCAAGATGGAAACCATTCGGACAATCTTACCGACAATCCAGCAGGGTCAATTTTTGACTACTAAAGGATGCGTATCTGCATATCCCAATCCACAAATCTCATCATCAGTTCCAGAGGTTCGCTTTTCTGGACAAACATTACCAGTTTGTGGCTCTTCCATTCGGTTTAGCCACCGCTCCCAGAATTTTCACAAAGGTGCTAGGGTCCCTTCTAGCGGTCCTAAGGCCGAGGGGCATCGCTGTAGCACCTTATCTAGACGACATCCTAATCCAAGCGTCGTCCCTTTCCAAAGCGAGGGCTCATACAGACATTGTGTTGGCCTTTCTCAGATCTCACGGGTGGAAGGTGAACATAGAAAAAGTTCACTGTCACCGTCCACAAGGGTTCCTTTTCTGGGAACAATAATAGATTCTGTGGAAATGAAGATCTTTCTCACAGAAGTCAGAAAGGCAAAGCTTCTAAAAGCTTGTCGAGTTCTTCATTCTATTCCTCAACCCTCCATAGCTCAATGCATGGAAGTAATAGGACTAATGGTCGCAGCAATGGATGTGGTTCCTTTTGCTCGAATTCATCTAAGACCATTACAGCTATGCATGCTCAATCAGTGGAATGGGGACTATACAGACTTGTCTCCCCAAATTCAAGTAGATCAGGTAACCAGGGACTCACTTCTCTGGTGGTTGACCCAGGATCACCTGTCTCAGGGAATGAGTTTCCGCAGACCGGAGTGGGTCATCGTCACGACCGACGCCAGCCTCTTGGGGTGGGGCGCGGTCTGGGACTCCCTGAAAGCTCAGGGCCTATGGTCGCGGGAAGAGTCGCTTCTCCCGATAAACATTTTGGAACTAAGAGCTATATTCAATGCGCTCCTGGCTTGGCCTCAGCTAGCGGAAGCCAGGTTCATAAGATTTCAGTCGGACAACATAACGACTGTTGCGTACATCAAACATCAGGGGGGAACAAAGAGTTCCCTAGCGATGAAGGAAGTAACCAAGATAATCCAATGGGCAGAGAATCACTCCTGCCATCTATCTGCTATTCACATCCCAGGAGTAGACAACTGGGAGGCGGACTATTTGAGTCGTCAGACTTTCCATCCGGGGGAGTGGGAACTCCATCCGGAGGTCTTTGCTCAGTTAACCCAATTATGGGGCATTCCAGACATGGATCTAATGGCGTCCCGTCAGAACTTCAAGATACCTTGCTACGGGTCCATATCCAGGGATCCCAAGGCGACTCTAGTGGATGCATTAGTGGCGCCTTGGTCGTTCAACCTAGCATATGTGTTTCCACCGTTTCCTCTCCTTCCCAGGCTCATAGCCAGGATCAAACAGGAGAAGGCCTCAGTGATTCTGATAGCTCCTGCGTGGCCACGCAGGACTTGGTATGCAGACCTGGTGAATATGTCATCGGCTCCACCATGGAAGCTACCTTTGAGACAGGATCTTCTAGTACAAGGTCCATTCGAACATCCAAATCTAGTTTCTCTGCAGCTGACTGCTTGGAAATTGAACGCTTGATTTTATCCAAGCGTGGGTTTTCAAATTCTGTGATAGATACTCTGGTCCAAGCCAGAAAACCTGTGACTAGAAAGATTTACCATAAAATATGGAAAAGATATATCTGTTGGTGTGAATCCAAAGGATTCTCCTGGAGTAAGATTAAAATTCCAAAGATTCTCTCCTTTCTCCAAGAAGGTTTGGATAAAGGGTTGTCAGCTAGTTCTCTAAAAGGACAGATTCTGCATTATCCGTCTTGTTGCACAAACGACTGGCAGCTTTGCCAGATGTACAAGCTTTTGTTCAGGCTTTGGTTAGAATCAAGCCTGTTTACAGACCCATGACTCCTCCTTGGAGTCTAAATTTAGTTCTTTCAGTTCTTCAAGGGGTTCCGTTTGAACCTTTACATTCCATAGATATTAAGTTATTATCTTGGAAAGTTCTGTTTTTGGTTGCTATTTCTTCTGCTAGAAGAGTTTCTGAATTATCTGCTTTGCAGTGTAATCCACCATATCTGGCTTTTCATTCAGATAAGGTTGTTTTGCGTACTAAGACTGGTTTTCTTCCAAAAGTTGTTTCCAACAAGAACATCAACCAGGAAATAGTTGTTCCTTCTTTGTGTCCGAATCCAGTTTCAAAGAAGGAACGTTTATTACACAATTTAGATGTTGTTCGTGCTTTAAAGTTCTATTTAGAAGCAACAAAAGATTTTAGACAAACCTCATCTTTGTTTGTCGTTTACTCTGGTAAGAGGAGAGGTCAAAAAGCTACTGCTACCTCTCTCTCTTTCTGGCTGAAAAGCATTATCCGCTTGGCTTATGAGACTGCCGGACGGCAGCCTCCTGACCGTATCACAGCTCACTCTACTAGGGCTGTGGCTTCCACATGGGCCTACAAGAACGAGGCTTCTGTTGACCAGATATGTAAGGCAGCAACTTGGTCTTCTCTGCACACTTTTGCCAAATTCTTCAAATTTGATACTTTTGCTTCTTCGGAGGCTATTTTTGGGAGAAAGGTTTTGCAAGCCGTGGTGCCTTCCGTTTAGGTAACCTGATTTGCTCCCTCCCTTCATCCGTGTCCTAAAGCTTTGGTATTGGTTCCCACAAGTAATGGATGACGCTGTGGACCGGACACACCAATGTTGGAGAAAACAGAATTTATGCTTACCTGATAAATTACTTTCTCCAACGGTGTGTCCGGTCCACGGCCCGCCCTGGTTTTTTAATCAGGTTGAAAAAAATTTCTTTATACACTACAGTCACCACGGCACCCTATAGTTTCTCCTTTTTCTCCTAACCGTCGGTCGAATGACTGGGGGGCGGAGCCAGAGGGGGAGCTATATGGACAGCTCTTGCTGTGTGCTCTCCTTGCCTTTCCCTGTGGGGGAGAATATTTCCCACAAGTAATGGATGACGCCGTGGACCGGACACACCGTTGGAGAAAGTAATTTATCAGGTAAGCATAAATTCTGTTATTTACCATTCCCTAGTTTTGCATAACCAACACAGTTATATTAATATACTTTTTACCTCTGTAATTACCTTGTACCTAAGCTTCTGCAGACTGCCTCCTTATCTCAGATCTTTTGACAGACTTGCATTTCAGGCAATTAGTGCTGACTCTGAAATAAATCCACGTGCATAAGCACAATTTTTTTTATACAAAACACATGAACTAACACCCTCTAGCTGTGAAAAACTGTCAAATGCATTCAGATAAGAGGCGGCCTTCAAGGGCTTAGAAATTGGCATATCAGCCTACCTAGGTTTAGCTTTCAAAGAATACCAAGAGAACACAGCAAAATTGATAAGAAAAGTAAATTATAAAGTTGTTTAAAATTGCATGCCCTATCTGAATCATGAAAGTTTAATGTGGACTTTACTATCCCTTTAACTTGGGGCCTTTAACCCAAGAACCCCAGACCATAGCTATATAATGACCTAATTCCTTCTAAAAAATCACAAAAGTTGTCAGCAAGGGAGAATGAGCAGACAATTACGAATGTGAGAGATGATATAAGGCAGCTGTTGGAAACTTCTCAACCATCTTCTTTAGGTCGTCTTTATTAGTATTTTTCTTTTCTCCTACATTTCCCATGATGCTCTGACAGCCTAAAGAGTGTTAAAGGGACATGAAACCCAACATTTTTCTTTCATGATTCAGATAGAGAATACGATTTTAAACAACTTTCCAATTTACTTCTATTATTTAATTTGCTTCATTATCTTATTATTCTTTGCTAAAAGGTTTATCTATGAAAGCTCAGGAGTAGCAGAGAGTCTAGGTTCTAGCTGCTGATTGGTCGCTGCATATATATATATATATATATATATATATATATATATATACCGATTGTCATTGGCTCACCCATGTGTTTAGTTAGAAACCAGTAGTGCATTGCTGCTCCTTCAACAAATGATACCAAGAGAATAAAACAAATTAAATAATAGAAGTAAATTAGAAAGTTGTTTAAAATTGTATTCTCTATCTGAATCATGAAAGAAATGTTTTGGGGTTCATGTCCCTTTAAAAAAGATGAGCAGTGTAGTGTGGAAAGTATGAGCCTAAAGAGTGTCTCAGCATCATGGGAAATGTAGTTCCAAAACATCTGGGGGGCCCAAGGCTACTGACCTTTGCTATAAACTATTGAAGCAAACTTTAGCTTACCTTCAAATTACTAGAAACTGAACTGATGATGAAAGGGAGGTGTGTGTATATATAGTAACAAAAGGTACTTGTTAGATTTATGGGAGGTGTTTCTACTAAAGGAAAAATACATAAAAAAATGAGTACTCTGCTTCACTGTGGATATTCACAATAGGGGTTTCTACTAGTAATGTACATTTATATTTGAATGAATGTTAAAAAACAATTTTTGCCACTTGTTGCATGTATCTTAAAACAGTGGGTTCAATTTAACGGACCCCCCCCCCCAAAAAAACCCACCTAGTGCATGTAAATAACAAGATTTATTATAACCTGATAAATTATTTTCTTTCTTGGTAGTGGGAGTCCACGAAATCCTATTCTTACATATGGGAATACGTCACATGGCCACCAGGAGGAGGAAAAGACACCCCAACCAGAGCATTCAACTATCCCTCCTACTTCCCCTTCCTTTCCAGAGGTTCATAGCTGAGGATAGGGAAAGGTTAGTGAAATAATAGGGGTAAAGAGGTGCAAACTAGAACTGTTGCCAACAAACAACTCTCACTACCAAGAAAAAAAATAATTTATCAGGTAAGAATACATTTTGTTTTCTTTCTAATGGTAGTGAAAGTCCACCAAATTCAATGCTTACATATGGGAATCTATACCAAGGCTGTAGACTTTTCTGCCAAAAGATGCCTCTGCTGAGGCAAAAACATCGAACTGATAAAACTTTGTGAAGGTATGTAGAGAAGACCAGGTAGCAGCCTTGCAGATCTGTTCTACCGAAGCCCCATTCTTGAAGGCCCAAGAAGTGGACACAAAGCAAGTAGCATGAGCAGTGAAACAAGCCGGAGGTTGCTGACCCGCCTCCAAGTAAGCCATGTGAATGAGATTTCTCAGCCAATAAGACTATGAAACAGCAGTAGCCTTTTGACCCTTGTGTTTACCAGAAAAAAGCACAAACAAGCTTGACGATTGACGAAAATCCTTGGTGGCATTCAACTATCCCTCCTACTTCCCCTTCCTTTCCAGAAGTTCATAGCTGAGGATAGGGAAAGGTTAGTGAAATAATAGGGGTAAAGAGGTGCAAACTAGAACTGCTGCCAACAAACAACTCTCACTACCAAGAAAAAAAATAATTTATCAGGTAAGAATACATTTTGTTTTCTTTCTAATGGTAGTGAAAGTCCACCAAATTCAATGCTTACATATGGGAATCTATACCAAGGCTGTAGACTTTTCTGCCAAAAGATGCCTCTGCTGAGGCAAAAACATCGAACTGATAAAACTTTGTGAAGGTATGTAGAGAAGACCAGGTAGCAGCCTTGCAGATCTGTTCTACTGAAGCCCCATTCTTGAAGGCCCAAGAAGTGGACACAAAGCAAGTAGCATGAGCAGTGAAACAAGCCGGAGGTTGCTGACCCGCCTCCAAGTAAACCATGTGAATGAGATTTCTCAGCCAATAAGACTATGAAACAGCAGTAGCCTTTTGACCCTTGTGTTTACCAGAAAAAAGCACAAACAAGCTTGACGATTGACGAAAATCCTTGGTGGCATGAAGGTAGAACTTTAATGCCCTAACCACATGAGGATTGTGTAATTATCTCTCTTAAGAGAAACAGGGTTTAGTAAATAATGACGGCACAACAATTATTTATATTTTCGACCGACACCACCTCAAGCAGGAAACCTAATTTAGTCCTTAAAGGTATACTAAACCCACATTTTTCATGATTCAGGTAGAGCATGCAATTTTAAGCAACTTTCTAATTTACTCCTAGTATCAATTTTTCTTCGTTCTCTTGCTATCTTTATTTAAAAAGCAGTAATGTAAAGCTTAGGAGCCGGCCCATTTTAGGTTCAGCACCCTGGATAGCACTTGCTTATTGGTGGCTACATTTAGCCACCAATAAGCAAGTATAACCCAGGTTCTGAACCAAAAATGGCTGGCTCCTAAGCTTTACATTCCTGCTTTTTAAATAAAGATAGCAATAGAACAAAGAAAAATTGATCATAGGCATAAATTAGAACCATATGCACAACAAGCAAAATCACATATAAAAGACACTAAACATATTCTACAAATTATGCAAAATATTACTTGGCAGGAAAACTATACATGGGTTACCATGGATGTAACCTCTCTTTACTCAATCATAGGTCATCAAAAGGGATTGGAGGCAGTCAAATGGAAACTCTCTATGGATGAAAAATTAGAGCCAAAACTCTTAGATTTTATTATTAGAGTGATAGATTTAATTTTGCATCATAATTATTTCTAGTTTAATGATCAATTTTTTTTCTGCAGATATGTGGCACTGCCATGGGCACCAGGTTTGCACCAAGTTATGCCAATATTTATATGGATCATTTTGAAAATAAACACACATGGCAAAATGAAGAATGTGATGCAGACCTGGTGTCCTGGCATAGATATATCGATGATGTCATTTGTATAGGGCAAGGGGGAGAAAATAAATTATAACAATTCGTTAAAAACATCAATGAAAATAATCAGTCCATAATTTTTTAACACCAGAACATCATAATTATGAAATTTACTTTTGACCCTATATATTAGTGACAATAAGGTACAAAGTAAAACTTTTTTCAAGAAATGTGACACAAATACAAACATAAAGCATGATAGTTGTCACCATCCAAATTGGTTAAAGGCAGTACCAAAGGGGCAGTTCTTGAGGATCTGGAGAAACTGCAGTTCAATAGAAGAATATGAGAAACAGTCTAATATTCTTAAACATAGATTTATACAAAAGGGGTATAACAATATGACTCTAGAGACAGAAAGAAATGAAATAAAAAATAGAAACAGAAACAGATCTGAACTCCTTAAGACAATAAAAAAAAGAAAAAACATTAAATAATTTTCCAAAGTTTGTCACCACCTTCAAGGTAGAACATTATTCAATTAAAAAAATTAATAGAAAGACATTGGCACATTTTAAATAAGGATGAAATCTTAGGTCCAATGATTTCCAATAAGCCTTAAAGGGACACTTAACCCAATTTTTTTCTTTCATGATTCAGATAGAGCATGCAATTTTAAACAACATTCTAATTTACTACTATTATCATTTTTTCTTTGTTCTCTTGCTATCTTTATTTAAAAAGCAGTAATGTGATGCTTAAGAGCTGGCCCATTTTTGGTTGATAACCTGGGTTATGCTTGCTTATTGGTGGGTAAATGTAAGCCTCCAATAAGCAAGCACTATTCATGGTGCTGAACCTAAAATGGGCTGGCTGCAAATATTTACATTCCTGCTTTTAAAATAAAGATAGCAAAAGAACAAAGAGAAATTGATAATTGGAGTAAGTTGCTTAAAATTGCATGCTCTATCTGAATCATATAAGAAAAAATTGGGTTCAGTGTCCCTTTATATTATTTTTAGAAAATACTAAAATTTTAAACAAAAACTAGCACCCTCAATGATCAAAGGGATGCCCCCCCCCAAAAAAAACAAATTAGTGACATGAAAGACTTCTTTACATGTGGGAAATGTAAGGGATGCAATTATACAAAAAGAACCCATAAAACATTTAATTCCTCTGTCACTGGAAAAACGTTTGAAATTAAGGAATTAATCACATGCAAAACTAAGAATGTTATGCACCTGCTGCATTGTGTATGTTAAAGTCAGTATTTAGGACAAATGTCCAGTTTTTTAAAAACAAGAATAATGGAGCATCTTAATAAAATAGAAAAAGAACATGATGACCATGGAATACCTCTGCACTGCAACAGTTGTACACTCTTTAAAAAAGAAACCTTTCTGTGGCTAGGGGTAGAAAAAGTTAAAGTTCATTGGAGAGGTGGTGATATGGCTAAACAGCTAGACCAAAGAGAGCTGAGATCGATACATACACTAAAAGGTTATGCTCACAGGGGTTTAAATGAAGACACTAAAATCGCCTCTTTTGTGTAAAGCAAATAATATCTATGTATCTGTATATATTTATGGGGAAACTATTGTCCTTATATAGGATGCTTATTATATATTGTTTTTGTATTTTTTAGTAATCTATAATGTTGCCTCTATATAAAGTGAACAACAAACTAGTCTGTACATAGATCGTAATTTGGGATAAGTATGGACAACTCCATTGTCAGTATATTTATGAGTGTCATATATGGACACTATATTTGATGTACATATATTTTGTATTCCGTTATTTAATGCAACATTTTATATATCTTTACATAAATTATCTAGCCATTTATTTATGGCGATAAAAGTGAAATCAAGGATCTTACAAATGACGATCACAATATTAACACTTTTCTTTTTCACTCCCTTTGTCATCTAGTCTAAAACGGCAAATATAGCCAATAATGAAATTGTATTTCTTAATGGGACGTTTCTGATTGGACAAATCTGAACATGTGACTTAAACAGAACAAATCGGACCTGATTGGGAACAAACACAAAGAAACGGCTCGAAAAGGAACTGAAATACCTCACCTTAAAGGATTGGTTAAGAATTTTTCAAACATATTGATTCTGATTGGTTGCTTATATTTAATTAATGTTTATGAAATTATTTTATTCTTAGCAAACAGCGATGAATTTTATTATAGATTTTATTATGTATTATAAATATTTTGCTAATTAGATGTTGTGTTCATGAGATGTAAGAAAGTCTTTTTATTTGAATTTTATGTTAACCTGTGCAAACCCGTCCCCATCCAGTGGGATCATGGGTAGAGTTTTTTACTCTGTAGTTAAGACCGCCTGTGTTGCGGTAAGGTATGCTATGTTTGTAAAGCAAATTATTTGTGAATGCTCTTGAAAAAGACGGTACTGACCGTTGAAACGCGTTGGGAAAAATAAAGCTGCTTTTTATGGAAAAGCTAGTGAAACCTTTCTTTGAACCGTTTATCTCAATCTATACTGTGAGTATCTACACTTTGTATTACGGTGTATGGATACAACATTTCAGTGCTATATATCTTTTAACTTTAAAGAAGCTGTGGAATACATCCCAGTGAATCGATTGGAACCTTTGATGAACCTGCGCCTCCCTCTGCACACACACGTAAATTTGAAAGTTGCTTAAAATTGCATGTTCTGGCGCTCTAGGAGTTCCGGGGGAGGAGTCTGGGCATAGGACACGCTGTGAGCGCTCGCTCTGTGATACTCCCATTCAAGCCATTGGCGGTGAATTCCTGCGCCGAAACCCTGTGTCCCGGGTGGCTGACTACTGGAAGGTAACATCGAAACCGGTACCCCTGCTGTGTAATTACATCGCACTGTATTGTACTGACCCTCCTAAGTAACTGAAGGTCTGACAAGGTCCTGTATATCTGGCAAAGAGCGGCGGAGCGAGTGCCTGGCTGGTCCCGCCCTCCCACCGGTGTTGCGTGAGGGGGCGGGTTGGTTGCTACCTGGTGATGCTGGTTCTGTGTGGTGGTGCTCCCTGTTGACGGCAACACGGAGAGAGCAAGTATTCATCCTCAGGCTTCCTCCCACTGGTGCTGTGTGTGGAGGTGCTGAATATCTACCTGGTCAGAGTTTGTTGCATATCCTGTGCCTGTGAGTGTACGTCCAGCTGGTTCATGATACAACCACCAGTTCACTTAGAGACCGTGTGGAGCCTGAAGTATCAGCATTTCTAGCCACCTAGCTGCAAAGCACAAGGTACTGTTTCTAATATGCTGTATATGTCCCTGTAGTGTTACACCGCCTTTACACTGATAAACCACCACATCCATAAGGGAAGTTTATATAAAACGGGCAGAAAATACCTTGTCCCACCACTTTAAGGAAGGAGGAGTGAAGGTTAAGGTGTGAAGAACTCCTTAAAGGAGAACTGAATTTTCCTATTTGGTTTTATTCCTTGATCTTTTTTCACACTGGATAAAGGCTGGTAAAGTACTGCTGCTTAAAGAATTGTGGTCAAACTATACTAAAGCCATTTTTTCCCCCTTACTCCTCTTTGGACTATCAGTGTCGTTTACCAGTGATAACTTGAACTCTCAGTATGAACAAGGGAAAGCTTCACTGTCTCACTAACTGCATGGGCTGCTAACTTACTCCTTGGAGCTGCGAACTGCCTGCTTTCTGCTTTAGCTTCTCTGCTTGACTGCACCCTGTGATAAAAAGCTAAAGGCTGAATTTGTGATTTAGTCTGCTGTTTGTGTCCTCAACTAATCTTGTTTTCGTCCTTAGAATAAATTAATTCTGTTTATTTGAATATAACCAGAGCTAAGCTCAAATATTTTGTGTTTCATTGTTGGGACATAAAGTCCAGGCTCGAATCTGTGCGATATGTTACATATTTTGTTGGTCTCAAACAGGACCTACTCCTTACTGTGGCGCTTTCCATAGAAATATTAAATTATTGTTAAAATAGCTAAATTTCCATGGGGCAATACCTTTAGTATTTCTGTTGTAAAAAAATATAATTTTTTTTTTTTTTACATCTGTACAATTTTATACAATACTTTTTTTTTTATTTTTTCCCCCTTTCTGCATGAGAACAGAGCTGAAATGTAAAATATTAATTTACGAGGGAGAGAAAGGTGGAAGGAAAGGTAATTATTGTTTATTGCAGTATTTCCCACAGAACTTTCTGACCTACGATATCTGAGTGTCACAATAGGCTAGAGTTTCTTTGAACCCCTCTGGCCTTAAGTGCTGGACCCTTTAGTCATTATTTTTTCTATATTTGATCTCTAAGAATCCATACTGAGTCCTATCTGAATATTCAGAGTCAGTGATATCTGGCTCAGAATAGGGGGCGCTATGTTGATCTAAAGCAATTATATATTTATGGTTAAAATCAACCTGTATATATATATATATATATATATATATATATATATATATATATATATATATATATATATATATGATCCAAGTTAAGGAAAGCACAATCTTACATGTTCCAGCTACCAAGGTGCACTACAAACCGTAATACAAAGATCCTCCACAAAAGTAGGCACTCACTGGACTTGTATAAAACGTATACATTTATTTAATCCATTAAAAGAAGGTTACATGACGTTTCGTACATTCCTGTACCTTTATCAAATGTGACCGCAATTACAAGAGAAAAATATTAAAACTTACTAACAAGCTTACCTATATCCACCACCTAAATACCCCCGGTGTTCACTGGACTGCCGCCACATTGCCGTGAGAGAAGTCGGCATCTGACGTCATCAAGAAGCGCATCACTATGCGCAACGTCATTACGGAAGTGCCAAAATCACTATGGCAACCCATAACAACATACCGGCCCGTGCGGCTGTTCCAGTGAAAAATGTTATTTCAATTTGATATGCTGCGATTAGTTATAGATGCGATCAGCATACACACATTACTGTTAGTAGCACATCATATTAAATAACGACTCTAAGGCCTCTAATAATATATATATATATATATATATATATATATATATATTGTTGGTTATGATCAACCTATATAAACAGATTTACATAGAAATCGTGATACAAAAATGCAATAGATAATCATAAGTCTCTGGGTGTAACTTTACACTTGCAACAGATGATCCAACTGATGTGCCTCAGAAATAACGGTATTAGATGGAAGGCTGCACTCTCCTCACATATGGATGTCACAACCCCAATCTAACTAACAAATTGGTAAAAATATCACAACCCCGATTTATAACTCAGTACAACTCAAACTATAGAGCTATCAAAAAATCTTTGACCAAACATTGGCATGTCTTCCTATTTTGAAACAGACTTCAGATGCTCAACCCATCTTCACTTTCAGGAGGGCCCCAACCTTGAAACAAAAACTTGCACCAAGCAAGATCATTAAGTCCAAAAAAATAGGGTTAAGAAAATCAATATTGAATACCTCCCCGGGAACTTATAAATGTGGACATTCAAGATGTTCCATGTGTAAATATGTCACCAATAAGTCAGTAACTATCACTGCAAATACCACGGGAGAGGGCTTCAAGATCAAAAGTAGAATTACTTTCAATACACCATTAGTGGTGTATGCATTATCATGCAAATCTGCCCTTCAATATTTAGGCCGGACGACTCGCAAAATCCGTACTAGATGGAGCGAGCACTTGAGTAATGTTAGGATGAAGTCCCTTCTCCATAGTGTGCCTAGACATTATGTGCAGGCACACTATGGTGAACCTTGTAGTTTCAAGATCACTCCCATTGAACATATCCTATTATCACATAAATATAACAGGTACACCAAACTAAGTCAGAGAGAAACATTCTGGATCTTTAAGTTACAGTCCCTCTTTCCAACAGGTCTGAATGAAGTCATTGACTCTGCTGTGTTCAATTGAAACATCATACTCTTTGGATTCTTGTTCTCTGGTGTACACCGGAGTTGGGTTTTGCATACTTCATTGTATCAAAATTTATTGTTAGTCATCTTAAACATGTATTGACCATTGGTATATTAGGACACCTGTATTCATTTAAGCCCATTGCCGCGCAACCTATATTTCTGATATCTGACTTTGCTCATTTATTTATCTGACTTTCATTTATATTAACTTCAACCTTAATCATGTCACCATTTCTATCACTTAGTGTAGGCATCCTTATGGACACAATGGCATTACACATCCTTCTATCTTTAAGAGTTAAACATACACACACATCCTTACACATCCTGTTACAACCGATATTCTGATCAACATTAGGAGTCAGTATATATGTGGTTATTAAATATTTTTTCCCCTTTTTAACCACTTCTTTGTCAATCTTGCCCAATATTTAGGATTCATCTTAATTAATAAAAACAAGACAGCGCCACTGTTAGCATTTGTTGGGTTCTATGAATATATACACTGATATTGATATTGTTTTTTTTTAAATATATTTATCATCCCACTCTCCACCATATTCCCTTTAATCTTATATATAGAGAAAGTAATGTTGCTTTCACTTATTTACTATTACAATTTTTTTATCATGGATATTTCATGACCCAATCACTGTTTATGTATTAGTTATAACCATTGCTAATATAGGATTCCGCAAGTCACATACAGTACATATATGCATAGCATATGCTATTAGTCACCATCACATATGTTCTTTACATAGCAACTGATCACCATACAAGTAGTTAGTATAGCTATTAGTTGAGTTAAGCAATATTCTATCCGCCAACTTTAGATTTAAACACCACTTACATATCCATAATTGTCACATTTTTTATTATTTTTTATTATTTGTATATCCACGATCGAGTTCACCTATATACAGCACTGGCTTTAAGCCGTTAGCAGATCACCTCCCCTTAGCTCTGACAGTACAATCTAGTCATAGTTCTCACCCCCTTTTTCATGTCATAAATGACACACGATCCAACAATACTGCCCTCTTCACTACTACCTATGGGGCGCCCCAATATCACTTACACTCCTCATGATTAGTCCAAAATCGGCAGTCATACTACCACTCCCTCACACACCCAAGGTGACAAAGATTGTTTGTTTATACTCACGGAGAATATACATTTTACAATCCAAAAGGTATTTCTACACTAACCGAACATCTTTATGATCGATCTTAAATTGGGAGCTATATGTTTCACCCAATCCCATACACTCACGGTGATGAACACGACTCTTGCACAATTATGGATAATAAGTCCATCAATTCAATAAGTAACAGTTATGAGCAAAGTCAGTAGGTAAGTAAAAAATACCAAGGTTTTGTTCCAAAACGATCTTTCATATGAATAAAGTCAGGGGAGGCAGATCAACTGTACATAATACAGGTATTTATGAGTATTGACACTATAAACAATATAGTGCAAATATATGGGATAATGTGCAATATTCAATCACTCTAATTTCTAATATTATTATTTTTTGGTATAGGTATGTATTTGGAGGTTCATCTGATACTATGCATTTGTAGATGATACCTATGATAACTGACTTTATAAAGCAATGAAGTATGCATTACCAACAAAGGGTTCATTTGCTGGGAACTCCCTCTAGAGGGGGTGGTTACCCAGGTGTTTGTTCTGTTTGATTTTTACTGTGATTGGTAAGGCTTATATATTTAAGGGCCATTAACAGCCTGGATTTTAAGCCTGATGTTAAGGGGGGTTGCTAGCATACCCCACCTTCTGGTTCCATTGTTTTATATATCTTATGTTTTTTTAATACATTTTCTTTCAATTTTAAATTTCAATTGGAAGCTCTCTTCACTAGCCTTCCATATACCAATCACTCCCATAGGGAGTCCTTTGCTGTAGAAATTGTTTCACTCTTACAGCATTTGTCAATTATTGGGGTCCCAGTGTTCCAGCACTCTTCTTATCGAGGTGACCAGTAAGCTGGGTTGCTGTCAACTATCCAACCTGTATCTAATAGCACTGTCTGAGTGCTCCTCTTAAATGTGAGTACCCTGATTAGGGCTTTTATTCTGTGATTACCCTATTATACTGGCACACACAGGCGCCCCTTCTGTCTTTTTTTGTCCATTCAGATATTGAGATCCCATTATCCTGCATTCAGGTCAAACAGTGAGCTGGGTTGCTGTCAAATATCCAGCCTGTGTCTAATAGCACTGTCTGAGTGATCTTCACAAATGTGAGTACCCTGATTATGGTCTGTTACTGTGATATCTCTATTGTGTTACTGGTACACACAGATGCCTCTCTTGTTTCTGCTATTTTTCCTATCTGAATATTCCAATTACATTGTTTACTCCTCTTAGCAGATCTTAAACTAAATTGAAATTGCACCCCTTTTTTTTTTAACATGTCACTTTTCACCTAAATCACTTATCCCCTCACTCTCCTTCCCCCTTTTTTTTTTCTTCTCACTAATTCATTTTTTATGCACTTATTCTAATATCACAAGGGAAGGGGCTTCTCCCCTTTTCCTTTTGTTACTTTTGCATTCCTTGGTTGGGGATCTATTTTTCCCCATCTTCTTCACGTGTACTCACCGCATGAATAAATTCCTTAGCACACACGCCAAAACTCTAAGCTATGGGGGCTAAACACAGAGATAGGAAAACTAAGAATACCTTAGAGACCCAGGCAGATATTGATCCAGCCTCTATTAGTGTCTCTCATACAAGTGAGACACTTGATACTCTGGTAGCTAGTATCGCTGAAGCTCTGGCTCTTAAATTCAACACTCTCAAACTTGAGATTAAGCAAGATATCTCAACTTTAACAAATGACATTTGACAATTTTTGAACAGGCTGCAAGAGGCAGAAGAAAGAGTGTCGGATTTGGAAGATATCAGTGCAATTCATAGTTCTAAACTTGAGGCTACTGATGTAACACTTTCCAAAATCCATCTTAAAATCGAGGACCTAGAAACTCGTTCTAGGAGAAATAATCTTAGAATAATTGGGGTTCCAGAGGAAAAACAGTACGAAGATTTGAATAAATTTATTTTGGAGACTCTAGTCCAACTTCTAAAAAATCCCTCCTTCACACCCACAAATTGTTGTAGAAAGAAAACAGGCTTGTCAGGCAATTTACTGATGCCAAGGAGAATACGAGAGCAAGACCAACTATTGCTAAATTGTTAAATTTTCAGGATAAAGTCATTCTGTTTCAATATTACCGTAAGAACCAACCTTATTTATTTGGGGGCATCCAAAATACTTTTATTTCAGAATTTCTCTGCTGAAACTGCAGGGAAAAGAAAGGAGCTCTCCCCAATCTGCACGAAACATATTAATCTCGGCTATTGTGCCACGCTAATTTACCCTGCTAGGTTGAAGGTCTCTATCAACAATGAAGTGTATTTTTTTAATTTTGCCAAAGAGGCAGAAAAATTTGTAGCTGACCTAAATGCTCAGAGTAGCAGCTGAACGAAGATGTAACTAAATGCTCTCCTATTCCCCAGACCCTTCATTAAGGCTCTTATTCAAGGCTCAGGGGGTACTATGGGTTTTATGGGGGTCCATGCGGGTATTTGTTTCCCCCCTCCCTTTTTTCCGTTTAAAAGATGGATAGGGTAGATAAGTTTAAGATAGTTTCCTGGAATATTGGGGGGTATCACTTCCCCTATCAAACGAAAGACAATCATCTCCCACCTGAGAAAAATAGATACTGACATAGCTTTTCTCCAGGAAACCTATTTGAAAGTAGATGAGGTACTAAAGCTAAAATCCTCATGGGTTAGGGAAGTTTTTGCCTCCTCAGGTATGGAGAGTAAAAGAGGAGTGTCAATCATGATAGGTAAAAGAATTTAATATGAAGTTCTGCATATCATTACAGACCCAGAGGGGAGATACTTAATGCTGAAAATTAAAGTTGCTAAAACTCTATACACATTATGCAACATCTATGCTCCAAACGTATTTGATCCAATATTTTGGGATACACTATCAAAAATCCTTGTTAATTCTGAGGGATATTTGATCCTAGGGGGAGATTTCAACATGGCGCCAAAATATCCCCTAGATAGGCTAAGGCAGAATCATAGGTCGGGTAAGGATAAGCGAGATAATCTAGAGACCAAGTTGTTTAAAAATATTTTCCAGAATCTTGCGACTAGGGATATTTGGAGAGCACAAAATCCTGACCTAAGAGATTTTACTTGTTTATCCAAAGCTCATAAAACATTATCCTGGATTGACCTTTTCCTTATAGATGAAAGGCTTAAACTGCGAGTTAAAGCAGGAATTTTTCCTATTTGTATATCAGATCATGGCCCCATTTTTCTAGAATTTCAGCTTAATGATTTCAAACCTAAAATTTCTCGCTTCTACTTCCCCACATATCTCTCAAATGACCCGAAGTTTAAAAAGTGACTTAAATCTAAATATCAAGAATATGTACACTTCAACCAAGCATACACCAATCGTCCAGCTACTTATTGGGAAGCTACAAAAGGGGTTCTCAGGGGAGAAATGATATCATATAGTGCTAACAGGCCAAAAAACTTAAATTAAAATAAGAGAATTAGAAGTGTTAAAGTCGGTAATCAACTCATATAATCTCTATCTTCTTAAAAGCTCACCATAAAACTGGGCAAATTATTCCAGATCAAAAAATGAGAGGGATACATTTTTAGTATACCGAGAGACACAGAAGGATTTAAAATTCCAAGCTAAACTATATAGATATGGTAATAAGGCCGGGAAATTGTTGGCAAATTTGGTAAGAAAAGAGAAAAGGTCTCCACTGGTTGATATGTTGCATTATGAAGGAAAAATCGTTACACATCCAGAAGACATTTCAAAAATCTTTATTCCTTCAGAAACTCAGATAAACCTCAATCCGACGACTTCTGGAGTAAAATCACCTACCCTTCTCTTAATCTTGAACTATATGCAGCTGTGAATTCCCCTATTTCTGAAACAGAAATGACAAAAGCCATCCAAGATCTTGCATCAAATAAAGCACCAGGACCAGATGCGCTACCTAATGAATTTTATAAAATTCTTTCACCACTTATTGTTCCACACTTAAGTAAGTTTTTTAATAATATGTATATTGATGGTAATCTAGCCTCTTCTTATTTCACTGCTTCTTATACTACTCTGATTCTTAAACCAGGGAAGGATTCTACTAAAAAGGAGTCATACAGACCAATAGCACTTCTACACTCAGACTATAAGATTCTTATAGTCTACAATTTCTCCTTTCTAAAGTTATTCACAAAGATCAAGCTGGGTTTCTGCAGAAGTGGAATTCTTCAGCTAAGATTAGGGAAGTTTTAGTTACTATTGATTATTTCAAGACCTTGGAGCAGTCAGAGCTGACGAGAAGGGGAGGCATCCCTGATCTAGCAATCATCTCAATAGACGCCGAAAAAGCATTTTACTCAGTCCACTATGATCACTTGTTATTCTAACTTTCCCAATTTGGCTTTAGAGGTAACTTTCTTAAATTTGTAGATAATTTATATAATAAACCTCACACGAGGATAATGGTTAATAATATACTATCTTCAGAGATATTGCTCAAAAGAGGAAAACGGCGGGGTGCCCTCTTTCTCCTCTTCTTTTCGATATATCCATCGAACCCTTGGCAATCATGATCAGACAACAAATGGAAGGTATAAAAGTGGGTAAGAAGGAGCTCAAAATAGCTTTATATGCGGACGATGTTCTCCTTTTCCTATCTAATACTAGAATTAACATACCAAAACTTATTTCAATTATAGATCAATTTGGATCCTTCTCGGGATATAAGATTAATGCTTCAAAATCGGAACTCCTTTGGGTTAGGAAAAACAAAGACTCCCTATTAAATATACCTTTTAGAGTTTCAGAATTTTTTAAATATCTTGGTATTATTATCTCTTCCAAACCTGATAATTGCTATAATCTTAATATAATCCCAGTTTTGACAAAAATTAAAGAAAACTTGAAAAAATGGCAAAATCTTCCGCTTTCTATTTCAGGTCGCATTGCCTTGTTCAAAATGATTCTTCTTCCGAAACTATTATACGTTTTACAGAATACCCCAATAATTCTTAAGGGGAAGGATATTGAGAAGTTTAATAGTATACTGAGAAGTTTTATTTGGCAGAATAAAAAACCTAGGATTTCTTTAGCTAAACTTTCCTTGCCTAGAAAATTCGGGGGGGGGGGGGGGGTGTTTGCACTACCAGATCTGCATCTATATAACCTTGCTTTTCTTGCACGAATAGTGGTTGACTGGATTTTTACTAAAGATTACGTTACTGATAAGGAACTGGAAAAAAATGTAATCAACCCTTTTCTTCCTGTAGCTTTAATACACTGTAATCCTAGATTAGCACCTCAGGAAGTGAAAAAGCTTAAAACAATTTTCTGTCCTCTACAGGCTTGGTGGAAGATAGGTAGGCTGCTAGCTATGAATTGTAATGTATCTAACTATATGCCACTTTTAGGGAACCCTAAATTCCAAGCAGGCATGCAATCGGCACCCTTTCAAAGATGGCATAATTTAGGTCTTGACAGTGTCTCCCAATTGATAGATAGAGATAGAAACTGTGTCAAAACGTTTGAGGCTCTGAAGGGAGAATTCAATCTTCTTAATAAAGAATTCTTTGCATACTTACAAACAAGTCATTTCATTCTTAAATTAGCAAATGAATTTGGTTGGAATTGGTCCTTTGGGAACCTGGAGAATTGGCTTGTGCTGGCTAAAAATGGGTATGTGTCAATCTCAGTATGTTATCACCTTTTAAGTTCCAATAAGGGGGTTTCGAATCTAGAAAAAAAAATCTCCTCTGCTTGGAATCTACTGATACCTCAAAATAACATTAATACCAAGCTTATTCAAGTTTATATTTCAAAAGTTACGCAAGCCACATTATCCATGACATGGAGGAAATCCCATGTCAAGCTATTATCAAAGACCTATTTTACACCTGAAAAGGGTTTAAGGTGTGGGAATTCTAATTTTAACAAATGCCCAAAATGTTTACTCCCCTCAGCTGACCATATCCATATGATTTGGGATTGCCCCAAGATTAGACATTTTTGGTTAAAGCTAGAATATTGGATCAATAAGGTATTGAAGGTCTCCCCTCTGTCCTAACATAACAGAGATTAAAAACTGTCTGAAGAAACAATGTATATGAGAACAGATAGATACCAATATGAATTATGAACTTGATATTGGACGCTTTTTAAAAAATGGTCAGTATTTATTAAAATTCTTCCCCTCTAATGAGATAGACTATTTGATTTTTCCATTTAGGAACTCAGAGTTAGTGTTGCTGGGGGTGTGGTAACCTACCTTACCCATCTTTTAAATTCTTTTTTTTGTTTTGTTTTGTTGTTTTGGTAAGAATTGAGGCTAATGCACTGAAGAGGTTGGATCTTTAAGTTTTAAGAGGGCCAGATCTAACATAGGAAATGGATCTTTATAGTTAGAAACTAAGAAAGTCCCCTGACGATAATACCCTCATGAGGTGCAATATTATTTTTGTTCGTGGTTGAATTTTAAGATAAAATATAAAATCTCAGCATTTTGAAGGGAAAAATACAGATTAATATTTGTTGACTGTCCATAAGGCTTACTCGTATAATATATTTTTCTTATTGTTTTTGCCTTGCAAGGCATCATTTCTGTTCTCTGAATACTGTGCTGAATATAAATAAATATATATTTAAAAAAAAAATGCATGTTCTATCTATATCATGAAAGAAAAAATGTGGGTTTAGTATCCCTTTAACATGGCCTTATCCTGGTAGAACACCAGATAAGAAAGATCACTTTGAAAAGCAGACAATTCTGAAACTCTTTGAGCAGAAGAGAATGCCACCAAAAATAACACCTTCCAAGATAGTAATTTAATATCTAGGGAATGCATAGTTTCAAACAGGGGGTGTGCTGTAAAACTCTAAGGACAAGGTTAAGACTCCAAGGAGGAGCAATTGGTGAAAACTGGCCTCATTCTAACAAGGGCTTGAACAAAAGATTTAACATCAGGTAGCCATGTACAATCAGAGGAAACAGATAAACCAGCTGATAAGCCAAAGGCCAACACATCTATTAACTCCCTGACAAAGTGCTGGCAACAGACGAAACAGGTAGGATCCATGGGACATTGTTTTAGGCTGGATTAACTGGCTGTGGTGTTTTGAATGCACGTTGAGTCATTTATGGCATTTCACTCGAATCAATAAAAGTTATTTTTTACTTTTTATCCTGTTCATTGTACTCTGGGATTTTTCTTAAAATTTTTGGATCTAACATTTTTTGCGGATATTTTGGGCCTTTTCGCACCCAGATTGCCTGGTTGCTCAATACTGAATCTGCACTTCCAAAGTCAGTGATAGCTAGGTTGGTTAGCAGATGTGACTGTTCTGCAACTACAGGAGGTCAGCAAATATCACAGCAAACAGCTGGTGCGGACCTTCGGATTTCACAGCAGGACAAACTGGTGAGTGGCTGTCCTTTTCATCTATGCTTTTGGATGCTGCAAGTGACATATTTCTTATGAGATTTACTTTATTTGCACAAGTGGTATACAGCCTTATACAAGGCAATTCTCTCAGCAATGGTCACTTTGGCTTTATTTATAAGTGTGACTCAACCAACCAGAGGTATTTATGATTATATGATACGGATACTATACATTTTTATGATTCTCTGAATATGTTGTTACAGTAGTCACTTGAAATCGTATTATTAAGTATCAGCATAGATTAGAAACATCTGCCTCTTGAAACACTGACACATTTTAAGGCAGTATTATATCGGACATATTGTTTGTTTTTGCATCTATTAACTCCACCTGAGGACCCCTTGAACGTGATCTGTACCTCGGAAGTTTGAAATTGAGATGCAATGCCATGAGGTCTATCTCTTTTTTTTATTTACCCTTTCTTGACTTTGTGTTTGGTTTTTGGCATCACTGGACCGATTTCTGCTATAGCTGGAGTGCAGTCAGCTGTGAAGTCCCAGTCTGCTTGTCTGGCACTTATTGGTGCAGCAGAGATGCAAGTGGTATTATTCCTTACACAACCTCATCTAGTTAGACTGAGCTTGGCCATGTGGTGTTGTGTCTTTATATCATAGGGGAATCCTCCATCTTTGGATCCACTATCATCTCCTGATTGGACTTGGACACATCCCATACAGTTAGCTGGACAACTGTGAAGTTCCAGGTGCTATATTTATGTGAGTAGCCTTAATTTCCTCTATACAAGACTGTACTAGGCCATTTGGCGTCTTTGTGTTCTCTACATTCATTGCAGATTTCTCTGTGTGAGTGGCCGCTAACTGTGAAGATGGAGCTTGAACCAATATATTGTCCGAGTATATAGCCACAGCAATGCCCTGCAGTCTCACCACTACAAGTAGAGCCCTCAACACCTTTGTAAAAACTCTTGTGGTCGTAGCCAGACCAAAAGGCAGAGCCGTGAATTGGAAATGCTTGTCCAGAAAAGCGAATCTGAGATATTGATGATGTTCCAGATGGATTGGATTGGAATGTGAAGGTACACATCCTTTAAATCCACTGTAGTCATGAATTCTCTTTGAAGTACGAGAGAAAGTATTGATCTGATTGTTAAATGCTGAAATTTCGAGGGGGCGCATGTATAACAGGATGGAAATATTGTTAGTTAACAGTGTACCATATGCAAAAAGACAAAAATATAATTAGCATACATACAAAAATCCTAAAATCAATAAGTCCCAAAAAGAATTGCATGTACTTCTTTAACCCCCTTAATGACCACAGCACTTTTCCATTTTCTGTCCGTTTAGGACCAAGGCTTTTTTTACATTTTTGCAGTGTTTGTGTTTAGCTGTAATTTTCCTCTTACTCATTTACTGTACCCACACATATTATATACCATTTTTCTCGCCATTAAATGGACTTTCTAAAGATACCATTATTTTCATCATAACTTATAATTTACTATAAAAACATTATAAAATATGAGGAAAAAACACACTTTTTCTAACTTTGACCCCCAAAATCTGTTACACATCCACAACCACCCAAAAAAACACCCATGCTAAATAGTTTCTAAATGTTGTCCTGAGTTTAGAAATACCCAATGTTTACATGTTCTTTGCTTTTTTTGTAAGTTATAGGGCCATAAATACAAGTAGCACTTTGCTATTTCCAAAACACTTTTTTTCAAAATAAGCGTTAGTTACATTGGAACACTGATATCTCTCAGGAATCCCTGAATATTCCATGACATGTATATATATTTTTTTAGAAGACATCCCAAAGTATTGATCTAGGTCAATTTTGGTATATTTCATGCCACCATTTCACCAACAAATGCGAACAAATACAAAAAATCATTCACTTTTTCACAAATTATTTCACAAACTTTCAGTTTCTCACTGAAATTATTTACAAACAACTTGTGCACTTATGGCATAAATGGTTGTAAATTCTTCTCTGGGATCCCCTTTGTTCAGAAATAGCAGACATATATGGCTTTGGCGTTGCTTTTTGGTAATTAGAAGGCCTCTAAATGTCGATGCGCACCACACGTGTATTATGCCCAGCAGTGCAGGGGTTAATTAGGGAGCTTGTAGGGTTAATTTTAGCTGTAGTGTAGTGTAGTAGACAACCTGAAGTATTGATCTAGGCCCATTTTGGTATATTTCATGCCACCATTTCACCGCCAAATGCGATCAAATAAAAAAAAAATCGTTCCCTTTTTCACAAACTTTAGGTTTCTCACTGAAATTATTTACAAACAGCTTGTGCAATTATGGCACAAATGGTTGTAAATGCTTCTCTGGGACTCCCTTTGTTCAGAAATAGCAGACATATATGGCTTTGGCGTAGCTTTTTGGTAATTAGAAGGCAGCTAAATGCTGCTGTGCATCACACGTGTATTATGGCTAGCAGTGAAGGGGTTAATTAGGTAGCTTGTAGGGAGCTTGCAGCGTTAATTTTAGCTTTAGTGTAGAGATCAGCCTCCCACCTGAAACATCAGACCCCCTGATCCCTCCCAAACAGCTCTTTTCCCTCCCCCACCCCACAATTGTCCCCGCCATCTTAAGTACTGGCAGAAAGTCTGCCAGTACTAAAATAAAAGGTATATTTTAGTTGTTTTTTTTAAGCATATTTACCTCACTGATCCCCCACCAAACAGCTCTCTAACCCTCCCTCTCTACCCATGGGCGCCATCTTGAGTACTGGCAGCTGTCTGCCAGTACCCAGTTTAGAAAAAAAAATATGCTTTTTTTCTAATTTCTTTGCCCTTTTCTGTAGTGTAGCTCCCCCCCCCCCCCAAAGACCAACCCCCACCCCTGCCAGATCCCTTAGATTGTTTATATAATAATATTAAATCCCCCCTTTTCTCCCACTTATTAACATTAAACTTTTCTGTAGTGTAGTGGTTCCCACCCGCTCCGTGCACTCGCCCGCCCGCCACCGCCCCCTGTGCACGTGCGCGTCCCCGTCGGTCCTGCCCCCTCCACATCACATGGTCTATCGATGGCCGCCCACCTGCCTCCCACCAACGATACTGGCCATCGATGTCCGGTGCAGAGAGGGCCAGAGTGGCTCTCTCTGCATCGGATGGCCATGCAGGGTTATTGCCGGATGCCTCGATATTGAGGCATCACTGCAATAACCGGAAAGTGGCTGGAAGCTAGCAGGATCGCTTCCAGCTGCTTTCCAGACCGAGGACGTGCAGGGTACATCCTCAGGTGTTAACTGTCCTCGGTCATTAAGGGGTTAAGGTAAGGAAGTTTTCACCTAAAATAGGCTATCATGTATTGGCTGCCTCACAGACTAGTACAAATCTGATTGTTTCCATTTTGAAGGAAGGGACCTTCAAAAATGTGTTTAGACACTTTAGGTCCAGAATAGGTTGAAAGTTTTCCTTCTTTTTTAGAACAATGAAAAGATCTGAGTAGAAGCCTTTTCCAATCTCCTCCAAGGGAACAATTACCCCATGGCCTCCAGATCCTGTGGCGTCTTTCACAGCAGCAATGCTTACTGCCAGTTGAAACAGAAGACCCCCCTTGCAGGACTGCCTTCCTTAGATATATCTCTAATTTTTTGTCCATTGGGTCTTTAAAAGAAGTACTGTCCTCTAATGGAATGGTGGTTCTCTTAGCTAGAGTAAAAATAGCTCCATCCACCTTTGGTATGATGTTCCACAACTCCAGGTGAGAATGAGGAACAGGGAATAATTTCTTAAAGGAAGGAGAAGGGAAGAACGGTACGCCAGGCTTTTTCTATTCCTTGGAAATGATATTAGCTTCCAGAGAAGGGACAGGGAAGACATCAGGCATCCGTGACTTGGGTTTAAAAATGATGTCTAACTTTTTTACCGGCTTGTTCTCAGCCAGTTTAGCCTTCATTGCTCCCAAAGTCTCAGAACTTCCTTAAGTAAGTACCTAAGATGTTCCATCTTAAATATAAAGGTAAAATCCTCAGTGTACTTGTTAGGATCCTTAGAGGAATATGAGGATGAAAGTTTGCCCTCCGTGCTGGACAAGGATTATTCAACATCAGAAGCCTGCAATTGTTTAACAGCAGAAAAACCATTGGGATTACTGGTTCTGGACTCAAATGAGCAATGTTTAACCTTCCACTTGCTTGCAGGCGGCAAAGCTTCCAAAGCCGCAGACACTGCAGTTTGTAACTGAGAGGTAAAGTCTGGAGGAAGTGAAGTTATGTCACCCTGAGGTGTTAGGGCAGGCGAGCATACCACAGTGTTTCGAAAGCTAGGATCCGCAGACTGAGGCTGAGTAATTGGAGCAGGGGAGCATATTACAGTAGTTTGAGGACTAGGGGCCGCAGACTGAGACTGGAGATCAGAGGACTGCACAGTTGTGCCGGCAGACATACTATCTTAATTTTGCAAAGACATTTATCAGCATCAATAAGGACCTCTGAAGGGTCCCCCTCATGTGAAAAAAAAACATTCTGGTCAGCAGACACTGATTGATTTATATAACCACAATCACTCACAGTGGCCAATACAATTAGTCACCCACTAGGGTATATATAAGGGAACGAGAGGCCCAGCAAAGGGGAATAACAGTAATGCCTCTGGTTCACTTACTCCAAAAAAATGTATATAGCCGGCCAATATTAGAATAAGCCTTGCAACTGACCCCCTAATGCTCTGGTTAAGGTTTCTTACCCCCTCCTGCAGAGCGAAAGGCTCTACCGAAACTGTCCAGTGGCAGGAAAAGCTGTTAACCTCTGAACTGCTGTAGAACAGATACTAAACTCTACCATTCCTCTCCAAAACCCAAATCACTACAGTCCTCAGTGCTCCAGTACGGAGATCTCTTGACCATGGCTCAACCGTCATTCTTAAAGGACCATGCCGTACATAATAAATAGCCACTTTACAGTCCAAATAGTGTTTACTTCTGGGTACACTGTGCACAAAAACACTTCCCCATAGCCCCATATGACATAGGCACTAGCCATTAATAAAGGGAGCTAAGATTACCACCAGTGTGCACAAACCTAAAACTGTGCACAAACATGTCTCACTCGTGAAAAACTAGGCAACTAGCCTGTATAATGGGGAATAGATCAGCAACAGCTTGCTAATTCCCTCAAACCTCTCGTCCCATCCTTCTCCTGCCCTGACCAATCTATCTGCCACTATAACTCCACCCTTACATCCGTCCTTGACAATGTGACCCCTCTTACCATAGCTCGAAAATCACACACTCATCCTCAGCCCTGGCATACTCTTTTGACACGGTACCTACGCAGATGTTCCCGTACTACTGAGCAGCACTGGAGAAAATTTCTTCATTGCAAATTAATCTTGAACTCCTACTATTCTGCCCTTAATCTCTATAAGCAACATTACTTCTCTGCTCTTATCTCTAATCTTTCTGCAAACCCAAAACGTCTATTCTCCACTTTCAATACTCTTTTCCGCCCACCCCCACCTCCTAATACAACTTCTCTGTCAGCTCAAGACTTTGCTAGCCACTTCAATAACACAATTGACTCCATCAGAAACGAAATCAGCTCTCAACATAATTCCATTCTCTCACCCCTTCAAATGCTTGCAACCAACAACAACCCACATAGCCATAAACTTAGCTCTTTCTCCCCTGTTACTGAGGAAGAAGTTTCAGCACTTATACTGCGCTCTCACCTCACTACCTGTCCCCTTGACCCTATCCCCTAACAGCTACTTCCCTCCCTCTCTTCTACCCTTACCCATATACTCACACACATTTTCAACCTCTCCCTCAGCACCGGTATATTTCCCTCATCTCTGAAACATGCACTGGCCACACCTATCCTCAAAAAAACTTCCCTTCATCCAACCACCGCCCTATTTCCCTCCTCCCTCTTGCCTTTAAAGCTTCTCAAAAAATTAGTATATGCACGCCTATCCCATTTCCTTACATTAAACTCCCTCCTTGACCCACTGCAATCTGGATTTCGTCCCCATCACTCCACAGAAACAGCAATTGTTAAAGGGCCACTGTAAGTAAATATTTTCTATGCCTGTTACTAACTAACTACCCCAAATACGCTTTTTATCAATAGCATTTCATGAACATATCTCTACCGTATATCAGAAATCTTGTTTGCAAATTTAATTGTTTTCCAAACCCACTCCGTGGGTATCCTTTGCTCTGTACCAATCCGTTTACAATACCTACGTTTCAAAATGGCGCTTTAAACACAAAGTTATTGGTTTAAGTATTTTGAACATGCAGTGCTGAAAATAGTGGGCAGGATAACGTGACATCATCGGCGAATAAAAGATATAACTTTTAGAACGTTATGAAACTTCGTTTTGGAGGAAATATAGGTCAGTAGGTTTTTATTAATGTTTATTAACTTTAATATGTTAGTTGTTTAGCTTAAAGATTATAACAGAAAGTAATCCTTTAAGGTTACCAACAACCTACATACAGCAAAATCAAAAGGCCACTCTCCGCTTATCCTCCTTGATCTGTCCGCAGCCTTTGATACTGATGACCATCCTCTCTTGATCCAAACCCTCCAATCCTTCGGCATCTGTGACACAGCCCTTTCGTGGTTCTCTTTCTACCTGTCAAACCGTACCTTTAGTGTAGCCTTCTCTGGGGCCTCCTCTGCCCCGTCACCACTTTCTGTCGGGGTACGGCAAGGCTCTGTCCTCGGTCCCCTTCTATTCTTAATCTACACGTCATCATTAGGTTCCCTAATAAAGTCCCATGGTTTTCAATATCATTTGTATGCCAACGACACCCAAATCTACTTCTCTGCACCAGACCTATCGCCTTCCTTGCTAACCCGTGTCACTAACTGTCTTGCTCACATCTCTTCCACCTTAAAAACATCTCTAAATTTAGACATTTCCTTACACAAGACACAACTAAGATTTTAATCCACTCTCTCATCCTTTCCCGCCTTGATTATTGCAACTCTGTCCTCTCTGGTCTCCCCAGCTGCCGCCTAGCTCCTTTAACAATCCATAATAAATGCCTCTGCCAGGCTAATCTTTCTTACACCTCCCTGCCAATCCCTTCACTGGCTTCCTCTTGCCTCTAGCATTAAACACAAAATTCTCACTCTGACATACAAAGCCATCAACTGCACTGCTCCCTGCTATATCTCAGACCTTGTCTCCAGATACTCTCCCTCCCGTCCCCTTCGCTCTGCTCATGACCTCCTACTCTCCTCGTCTCGTTACCTCATCACACTCCCGTTTACAGGACTTCTCCAGACTGGTTCCCATCTTGTGGAACTTTCTGCCTCACTCCACAAGAGACTCCCTTAGTTTTGAAAGCTTCAAGCGCTCCCTAAAGACTCTACTGTTCATTGATGCATACAACCTACACCAACCTTTATTTATACCAGTTACTCTCCTCCATTGCTATCCCCTGAACCCCCTTAGCATGTATGCCTAAGAGTCCAGCTGTTTGTAGATTACCTTCTTAAGAGCTGACTACAACAGTGCGACTCTTGGCAGGGACCTCTACCCATTTGATCCCTCTAATTGTTTTGTTGTACTCTGCCTTTGTTTATAGCGCTGCGGAATCTGTTGGCGCTCTACAAATAACCGATAATAATAATAATATACAGAGTGCAAATAAAAAAAAACGTACCCATTTGCTGCCAAGGAGGTTCCAGCAGACACAAGTACATAGGTCCTGTAATAGCAATACAGAACATCAGCCCTACTGTAACTGACAGATTAGGACCACATCTGGGAGTACATCACTGGCTCACAGGAGTGAAACACAAAACAGAGGGGCGCCTCATGTATAGATCAACAAAGTGGATTAAGAATTCACTTTAGAAATAATGCCCTATAGCCAATATAGATTCACTTATTAAGAAGGATAGTATGAGAATTAGTAGGAATTTAGTCATGTCCCTCCACATTACAAAGCTGTGTATCATACATAGTACACATAGGCTGGTATATCATACCACGGTTGACTGTAGACATACATAGATCGATCCCTTTAGCTGACCGATATAACGCCTTTCTCCAACATAGGTGTGTCCGGTCCACGGCGTCATCCTTACTTGTGGGATATTCTCTTCCCCAACAGGAAATGGCAAAGAGCCCAGCAAAGCTGGTCACATGATCCCTCCTAGGCTCCGCCTACCCCAGTCATTCTCTTTGCCGTTGTACAGGCAACATCTCCACGGAGATGGCTTAGAGTTTTTTAGTGTTTAACTGTAGTTTTTATTATTCAATCAAGAGTTTGTTATTTTAAAATAGTGCTGGTATGTACTATTTACTCAGAAACAGAAAAGAGATGAAGATTTCTGTTTGTATGAGGAAAATGATTTTAGCAACCGTTACTAAAATCCATGGCTGTTCCACACAGGACTGTTGAGAGGAATTAACTTCAGTTGGGGGAACAGTGAGCAGTCTCTTGCTGCTTGAGGTATGACACATTCTAACAAGACGATGTAATGCTGGAAGCTGTCATTTTCCCTATGGGATCCGGTAAGCCATGTTTATTAAGATAGTAAATAAGGGCTTCACAAGGGCTTATTAAGACTGTAGACTTTTTCTGGGCTAAATCGATTCATTATTAACACATATTTAGCCTTGAGGAATCATTTAATCTGGGTATTTTGATAAGATTATATCGGCAGGCACTGTTTTAGACACCTTATTCTTAGGGGCTTTCCCAAATCATAGGCAGAGCCTCATTTTCGCGCCGGTGTTGCGCACTTGTTTTTGAGAGGCATGACATGCAGTCGCATGTGTGAGGAGCTCTGATACATAGAAAAGACTTTCTGAAGGCGTCATTTGGTATCGTATTCCCCTTTGGGCTTGGTTGGGTCTCAGCAAAGCAGATACCAGGGACTGTAAAGGGGTTAAAGTTAAAAACGGCTCCGGTTCCGTTATTTTAAGGGTTAAAGCTTCCAAATTTGGTGTGCAATACTTTTAAGGCTTTAAGACACTGTGGTGAAATTTTGGTGAATTTTGAACAATTCCTTCATATTTTTTCGCAATTGCAGTAATAAAGTGTGTTCAGTTTAAAATTTAAAGTGACAGTAACGGTTTTATTTTAAAACGTTTTTTGTACTTTGTTATCAAGTTTATGCCTGTTTAACATGTCTGAACTACCAGATAGACTGTGTTCTGAATGTGGGGAAGCCAGAGTTCCTTCTCATTTAAATAAATGTGATTTATGTGACAATGACAATGATGCCCAAGATGATTCCTCAAGTGAGGGGAGTAAGCATGGTACTGCATCATTCCCTCCTTCGTCTACACGAGTCTTGCCCACTCAGGAGGCCCCTAGTACATCTAGCGCGCCAATACTCCTTACTATGCAACAATTAACGGCTGTAATGGATAATTCTGTCAAAAACATTTTAGCCAAAATGCACACTTATCAGCGTAAGCGCGACTGCTCTGTTTTAGATACTGAAGAGCATGACGACGCTGATAATAATGGTTCTGAAGGGCCCCTAAACCAGTCTGATGGGGCCAGGGAGGTTTTGTCTGAGGGAGAAATTACTGATTCAGGGAACATTTCTCAACAAGCTGAACCTGATGTGATTACGTTTAAATTTAAGTTGGAACATCTCCGCATTCTGCTTAAGGAGGTATTATCCACTCTGGATGATTGTGACAAGTTGGTCATCCCAGAGAAACTATGTAAAATGGACAAGTTCCTAGAGGTCCCGGGGCTCCCAGAAGCTTTTCCTATACCCAAGCGGGTGGCGGACATTGTAAATAAAGAATGGGAAAGGCCAGGTATTCCTTTCGTCCCTCCCCCCATATTTAAAAAATTGTTTCCTATGGTCGACCCCAGAAAGGACTTATGGCAGACAGTCCCCAAGGTCGAGGGAGCGGTTTCCACTTTAAACAAACGCACCACTATACCCATAGAAGATAGTTGTGCTTTCAAAGATCCTATGGATAAAAAATTAGAAGGTTTACTTAAAAAGATGTTTGTTCAGCAGGGTTACCTTCTACAACCAATTTCATGCATTGTCCCTGTCGCTACAGCCGCGTGTTTCTGGTTCGATGAGCTGGTAAAGGCGGTCGATAGTGATTCTCCTCCTTATGAGGAGATTATGGACAGAATCAATGCTCTCAAATTGGCTAATTCTTTCACCCTAGACGCCACTTTGCAATTGGCTAGGTTAGCGGCTAAGAATTCTGGGTTTGCTATTGTGGCGCGCAGAGCGCTTTGGTTGAAATCTTGGTCAGCTGATGCGTCTTCCAAGAACAAGCTACTTAACATTCCTTTCAAGGGGAAAACGCTGTTTGGCCCTGACTTGAAAGAGATTATCTCTGATATCACTGGGGGTAAGGGCCACGCCCTTCCTCAGGATCGGCCTTTCAAGGCCAAAAATAAACCTAATTTTCGTCCCTTTCGTAGAAACGGACCAGCCCAAAGTGCTACGTCCTCTAAGCAAGAGGGTAATACTTCTCAAGCCAAGCCAGCTTGGAGACCAATGCAAGGCTGGAACAAGGGAAAGCAGGCCAAGAAACCTGCCACTGCTACCAAGACAGCATGAAATGTTGGCCCCCGATCCGGGACCGGATCTGGTGGGGGGCAGACTCTCTCTCTTCGCTCAGGCTTGGGCAAGAGATGTTCTGGATCCTTGGGCGCTAGAAATAGTCTCCCAAGGTTATCTTCTGGAATTCAAGGGGCTTCCCCCAAGGGGGAGGTTCCACAGGTCTCAGTTGTCTTCAGACCACATAAAAAGACAGGCATTCTTACGTTGTGTAGAAGACCTGTTAAAAATGGGAGTGATTCATCCTGTTCCATTAGGAGAACAAGGGATGGGGTTCTACTCCAATCTGTTCATAGTTCCCAAAAAAGAGGGAACGTTCAGACCAATCTTAGATCTCAAGATCTTAAACAAGTTTCTCAAGGTTCCATCGTTCAAAATGGAAACCATTCGAACAATTCTTCCTTCCATCCAGGAAGGTCAATTCATGACCACGGTGGATTTAAAGGATGCGTATCTACATATTCCTATCCACAAGGAACATCATCGGTTCCTAAGGTCCGCATTCCTGGACAAGCATTACCAGTTCGTGGCGCTTCCTTTCGGATTAGCCACTGCTCCAAGGATTTTCACAAAGGTACTAGGGTCCCTTCTAGCTGTGCTAAGACCAAGGGGCATTGCTGTAGTACCTTACTTGGACGACATTCTGATTCAAGCGTCGTCCCTTCCTCAAGCAAAGGCTCACACGGACATCGTCCTGGCCTTTCTCAGATCTCATGGATGGAAAGTGAACGTGGAAAAGAGTTCTCTATCTCCGTCAACAAGGGTTCCCTTCTTGGGAACAATAATAGACTCCTTAGAAATGAGGATTTTTCTGACAGAGGCCAGAAAAACAAAACTTCTAGACTCTTGTCGGATACTTCATTCCGTTCCTCTTCCTTCCATAGCGCAGTGCATGGAAGTGATAGGTTTGATGGTAGCGGCAATGGACATAGTTCCTTTTGCGCGCATTCATCTAAGACCATTACAACTGTGCATGCTCAGTCAGTGGAATGGGGACTATACAAACTTGTCTCCGAGGATACAAGTAAATCAGAGGACCAGAGACTCACTCCGTTGGTGGCTGTCCCTGGACAACCTGTCACAAGGGATGACCTTCCGCAGACCAGAGTGGGTCATTGTCACGACCGACGCCAGTCTGATGGGCTGGGGCGCGGTCTGGGGATCCCTGAAAGCTCAGGGTCTTTGGTCTCGGGAAGAATCTCTTCTACCGATAAATATTCTGGAACTGAGAGCGATATTCAATGCTCTCAAGGCTTGGCCTCAGCTAGCGAGGGCCAAGTTCATACGGTTTCAATCAGACAACATGACAACTGTTGCGTACATCAACCATCAGGGGGGAACAAGGAGTTCCCTGGCGATGGAAGAAGTGACCAAAATCATTCTATGGGCGGAGTCTCACTCCTGCCACCTGTCTGCTATCCACATCCCAGGAGTGGAAAATTGGGAAGCGGATTTTCTGAGTCGTCAGACATTGCATCCGGGGGAGTGGGAACTCCATCCGGAAATCTTTGCCCAAGTCACTCAACTGTGGGGCATTCCAGACATGGATCTGATGGCCTCTCGTCAGAACTTCAAAGTTCCTTGCTACGGGTCCAGATCCAGGGATCCCAAGGCGGCTCTAGTGGATGCACTAGTAGCACCTTGGACCTTCAAACTAGCTTATGTATTCCCGCCGTTTCCTCTCATCCCCAGGCTGGTAGCCAGGATCAATCAGGAAAGGGCGTCGGTGATCTTGATAGCTCCTGCGTGGCCACGCAGGACTTGGTATGCAGATCTGGGGAATATGTCATCGGCTCCACCATGGAAGCTACCTTTGAGACGAGACCTTCTTGTTCAAGGTCCGTTCGAACATCCGAATCTGGTCTCACTCCAGCTGACTGCTTGGAGATTGAACGCTTGATCTTATCGAAGCGAGGGTTCTCAGATTCTGTTATCGATACTCTTGTTCAGGCCAGAAAGCCTGTAACTAGAAAGATTTACCACAAAATTTGGAAAAAATATATCTGTTGGTGTGAATCTAAAGGATTCCCTTGGGACAAGGTTAAGATTCCTAAGATTCTATCCTTCCTTCAAGAAGGATTGGAAAAAGGATTATCTGCAAGTTCCCTGAAGGGACAGATTTCTGCCTTGTCTGTGTTACTTCACAAAAAGCTGGCAGCTGTGCCAGATGTTCAAGCCTTTGTTCAGGCTCTGGTTAGAATCAAGCCTGTTTACAAACCTTTGACTCCTCCTTGGAGTCTCAACTTAGTTCTTTCAGTTCTTCAGGGGGTTCCGTTTGAACCCTTACATTCCGTTGATATTAAGTTATTATCTTGGAAAGTTTTGTTTTTGGTTGCAATTTCTTCTGCTAGAAGAGTTTCAGAATTATCTGCTCTGCAGTGTTCTCCTCCTTATCTGGTGTTCCATGCAGATAAGGTGGTTTTACGTACTAAACCTGGTTTTCTTCCAAAAGTTGTTTCTAACAAAAACATTAACCAGGAGATTATCGTACCTTCTCTGTGTCCGAAACCAGTTTCGAAGAAGGAACGTTTGTTGCACAATTTGGATGTTGTTCGCGCTCTAAAATTCTATTTAGATGCTACAAAGGATTTTAGACAAACATCTTCCTTGTTTGTTGTTTATTCCGGTAAAAGGAGAGGTCAAAAAGCAACTTCTACCTCTCTCTCTTTTTGGATTAAAAGCATCATCAGATTGGCTTACGAGACTGCCGGACGGCAGCCTCCCGAAAGAATCACAGCTCATTCCACTAGGGCTGTGGCTTCCACATGGGCCTTCAAGAACGAGGCTTTTGTTGATCAGATATGTAGGGCAGCGACTTGGTCTTCACTGCACACTTTTACCAAATTTTACAAGTTTGATACTTTTGCTTCTTCTGAGGCTATTTTTGGGAGAAAGGTTTTGCAAGCCGTGGTGCCTTCCATCTAGGTGACCTGATTTGCTCCCTCCCATCATCCGTGTCCTAAAGCTTTGGTATTGGTTCCCACAAGTAAGGATGACGCCGTGGACCGGACACACCTATGTTGGAGAAAACAGAATTTATGTTTACCTGATAAATTACTTTCTCCAACGGTGTGTCCGGTCCACGGCCCGCCCTGGTTTTTTAATCAGGTCTGATAATTTATTTTCTTTAACTACAGTCACCACGGTATCATATGGTTTCTCCTATGCAAATATTCCTCCTTAACGTCGGTCGAATGACTGGGGTAGGCGGAGCCTAGGAGGGATCATGTGACCAGCTTTGCTGGGCTCTTTGCCATTTCCTGTTGGGGAAGAGAATATCCCACAAGTAAGGATGACGCCGTGGACCGGACACACCGTTGGAGAAAGTAATTTATCAGGTAAACATAAATTCTGTTTTTGCCTGATGCGGTCACATGTAGCAATGACGCTACAGCCTCACGTTGCAAGCAAACACACAGCTATAATGCCATTGGTCCACTGCGGTCACATATGGTAGTGACAAATGCGGAAGCAAGCATACAGCTCTATACAATAAGCGATCATCGTGAAACCAATTTGAACTTTGAATAATAAGAGTATACAACTTACACAATAATAAATTGATATACGGCAGTTTGGAAAAGCGGAGGTAATGCTGAGATCAATTAGTGGTTTTCACTTACATATATAAGTATGGATTTTGCATAAGGTGTGAGCTGCATGGGGAGATTGGCATGGGCCATTAGAAATTGGCAATAATTGGGGTGGATTGTATAGACTTTGTATAATTTTTTTGGAATGTGACACTAAGTTTTCATTTATTGAGAACATTGTAATAAGTCTTTAATAATTCATTAGGAACCCATTTGTTCAGAATACACCCACAAGGGGCGTGATGTTTGCCAATTGGCACACATGTTTTAAATAGTATTGTATTGTGTAAGGTGCTATATGCCTGATGAAACGGCTGGTACAAAGCCGAGGGGGTAAAACTTTGACACCCCTTTTTTACTCACTGCTTTTGTTTTTAATATGTTGTTTTTAATAAACAAGTTTTAAACTTAAAGGGACACTGAACCCAAATTGTTTCTTTCTTGATTCAGATAGAGCATGCAATTTTAAGCAACTTTCTTATTTACTCCTATTATCAGTTTTTCTTCGTTCTCTTGCTATCTTTATTTGTAAAAGAAGGCATCTAAGCTAAGGAGCCAGCCAATTTTTGGTTCAGCCCCTGGACAGCACTTGTTTATTGGTGGGGGAATTTATCCACCAATCAGCAAGAACAACCCAAGTTGTTCACCAAAAATGGGTCGGCATCTAAACTTACATTCTTGCTTTTCAAATAAAGCTACCAAGAGAATGAAGACAATTTGATAATAAGAGTAAATTAGAAAGTTGCTTAAAATTGCATGCTATCTGAATCACAAAAGAAAAAATGTGGGTTCAGTGTCCCTTTAAGCATAGTGAAAGCACCTTATTCTCCTGTCCATTGGAGTGCCACACTGATATGAGCCCTGTATCCTGCCTATGATCCAGCCTGCTTTGTGGAACCAGGAGTGGGTGAGCTGATGCACATTAGGGTGCTATTGCCAAATGTGAGTACCCTTTAGGCTTTTGTTTCACATATTCTTTAATCCACTTGGTTGATCTACACATGAGGCACCCCTCTGTTTTGTATTTAACTTCATAGACTCATCCGGATTCAACTGTGAGGAGGAGTGCAGCCAGTTTCCTGTGGACATTATCTTACATTGTGGATAATGCACACCACTGACCCCATTTGGGACTATTATAGTACATTTGAGTATCTTGTATATAGGGGTATGTTTATATTTTTCATATATTTGCTACATCACTATTCCTTTTTCTGGTATACCCCTCCATTTAGAGTTTATTGGCTCACAGGAGGAGGCTTGGGAACTTCCTAGTGACACCCCTGGCCTGCTGAGTCAATACTCTACTGAAAAGATTTATAAGGACAGCTATAACTCCCCTTACCCTCTTTTCTATGAACTATCCATTGAGGGTTTTCATAGGAAATCTATCTTGCAGAGCACCTCAATCTTTGCCTACTCCTAGACGAGGCAAAGAACTACTGGGAGGGAAGGGGAAGTGGGAGGGATAATTGAATGCTCTGGTTGGGGTGGTTTTGCCTTCTATTGGTGGACAGGTAATGTATTCCCATATGTAAGAATAGGACTGGGGACTCTCACTACCATTAGAAAGTTTAAATATTTACTCCAAAGGCAGGAAACGCTTCAAATGTATACTATTTAATAATGATCCAGCAACATACTTGTTAGCTGAAAGATTTCTGTGTCACCCATAAGTATGTAAACTTCACTTTTGTTCTTTACCATATATTTATATTGTGCTGCTACTGGCTTATAGCAATAGCTACTACTGTTTAAGCTTCTGCCCAACTGCTCCTCTGCTACCCTAGAGATGTTACCCAAAGGAAATAGCTAGCAAACATTTTTTTGATAAACAAAATCTTAACTACCCAATCAGTGAATATTGGATGAAATAAAATATATATTTTTTTGTCTGTGTACATCTAGTTTCTATCTACACCAGAAGACCAAAAGACTACATACATTCCAGTGATATGGAATTTTTATCATAAACCCACTATTTTCGGTATCGAGGATAAACTGAACGATGCTCTATATATTGTGTTATAGAAGAACTGCAAAGATGATAATAAATGTTTTCTTCCTTCTCTTTTATATTATGTATAGCAGTAGCAATAATTTAATAGAAGACTTAAAAGCAGACAGAAGACATATGTATAATAATCTTTATTAGTACTTTTAAAAGTTACAGAAGAATCCTGAACAGGCTAACAGCAACGTACAAACAGGTAATGTAACTTAAGGAATACAATTATTGTGCTCTGGCATTCAGAATGTTTTCTGTAAAGTAAACCAATTATCCAAAATCACCAGGGATTTGTATATAGAGATCATGTACAGAAGCAATAGACAAAGCTGGAAATACATTCACTGAATGTTTTCTGATCAGGGAAATCACATTATTCAACATATTATAAAATATAATATTTTATTGTACAGCACAGTTAATAAAGTAAAAAGAACAGGTGTGAATAAATTCATCCTTGGTTTCTGCCAGAATTTGTATGCCCCTCCCCCCATTTTATATAAGTAACAGTAAAAAGAATCTTCTCATATCCCATTCAAAAACCTCTAGATTAGTACAGAAAATGACATAAAATACACTTCCCCAAAAAACCCTCATTCGAATGCAGTATAAATTTTAACTGGTATATTGCATACAAATGAAAATGATGGCTTTTAATAGAAGTAGAAAAAAATAATAATTACGATCCATGAGTAAGCATAGTTATTTCGAGATAACTGATCCCTATAGCAATGAGGCTAAAAAGAAACTGCTTACTACTGCAGTCTTTATCTAGTACCATTACATTTATTTTCTGGTGTGGACAATATTATTGAGCTTTCCCTCCTCCCTTCACTCTGAATACAGCATTTATAGAAGTTATTTACCTGAATGTTAAATTGTGAAATGTAATTATATCCAAAGTTGTTCCTTCATAAAAAGTACACTTAATTATACTTCCTAACAAACATATTAATGCTCTTAGCCAAGAGATGCAGGTGCATTAGAGATTAATGGATGTCAAACATACATTTAAAAGGTGCATTTACATTTATTCTGCAACTCTGAATTATGAAAAAGACGATGTACAAGTTCATGGCTCAAAATAAAGAAAAGATGAATATTTTTGTGATTTGGAGTCTGAATACATCTTTCAGAATAGCACAAAGTAAAAACAATGTCTGGAAATAAAAACGTTTTGTTTCAATGTTTGAGATAATACTACTCAGTGGTGGCTGAGTTTTAATATTGCATTTAAAACTAATCAGGTAAATTTAATAGAGCTTTAACAGAAGCCACTACAATATTTTTAGGTAACTATTTTAAATGCAAGTTTCAAGCCACTGTATAAACACTCATAAATATGAATACTTGTTTTGCTCAGTTAGATGACACCGGCAGAATGGCACAGGTGTAAAATAAAATAGAAAAACAGGAATTTAAAATAACACATAAGAACAATACATGGAACATGTCTGAACATGTAACAATACCTTAAATATTCAGATTCTGAAAAAAACTAGCAGCAAAAACAAAACTATTTGCATATAATGTAGTGCAATGGGTTGTTGCTCATGTAAGACTGATTTATATGAATGTTCATTTCCCAGTCTCACACCTACTGTAACTGGATAGGGATCCTTATGAGGTTGACGTTCTTCATAGCTAGAGTGCTTTGATGTGCACCCAGCCACGTAGGGTCTAAAAAAAAAGCTCTACTCATATCCAGAATTACTAGATTTTATAACCTGTTATATCATTATAAACAAGTCTATGCAAAACTGTGCTCTGGATAACTAACTTTTATGGCTCCCCAGTAACAAGCACGAATAAGACAACCCAAACCTAAAAGATAGGCAACTGCCCAGGATACGTATGTGGCATGGAAGCGACGGGCAAAATCTTGAGTTCCAACCTAAAAGAAAGCACACAAAGTTTTCAAATGTATTAACTGTTTTTGATAGACAGAGAAGTAGACAGATATAAATATGAAACTAGGGATACATACAGATTGATATATACACATATATATATATATATATATATATATATATATATATATATATATATACAGGGAGTGCAGAATTATTAGGCAAATGAGTATTTTGACCACATCATCCTCTTTATGCATGTTGTCTTACTCCAAGCTGTATAGGCTCGAAAGCCTACTACCAATTAAGCATTTTAGGTGATGTGCATCTCTGTAATGAGAAGGGGTGTGGTCTAATGACATCAACACCCTATATCAGGTGTGCATAATTATTAGGCAACTTCCTTTCCTTTGGCAAAATGGGTCAAAAGAAGGACTTGACAGGCTCAGAAAAGTAAAAAATAGTGAGATATCTTGCAGAGGGATGCAGCACTCTTAAAATTGCAAAGCTTCTGAAGCGTGATCATCGAACAATCAAGCGTTTCATTCAAAATAGTCAACAGGGTCGCAAGAAGCGTGTGGAAAAACCAAGGCGCAAAATAACTGCCCATGAACTGAGAAAAGTCAAGCGTGCAGCTGCCAAGATGCCACTTGCCACCAGTTTGGCCATATTTCAGAGCTGCAACATCACTGGAGTGCCCAAAAGCACAAGGTGTGCAATACTCAGAGACATGGCCAAGGTAAGAAAGGCTGAAAGACGACCACCACTGAACAAGACACACAAGCTGAAACGTCAAGACTGGGCCAAGAAATATCTCAAGACTGATTTTTCTAAGGTTTTATGGACTGATGAAATGAGAGTGAGTCTTGATGGGCCAGATGGATGGGCCCGTGGCTGGATTGGTAAAGGGCAGAGAGCTCCAGTCCGACTCAGACGCCAGCAAGGTGGAGGTGGAGTACTGGTTTGGGCTGGTATCATCAAAGATGAGCTTGTGGGGCCTTTTCGGGTTGAGGATGGAGTCAAGCTCAACTCCCAGTCCTACTGCCAGTTTCTGGAAGACACCTTCTTCAAGCAGTGGTACAGGAAGAAGTCTGCATCCTTCAAGAAAAACATGATTTTCATGCAGGACAATGCTCCATCACACGCGTCCAAGTACTCCACAGCGTGGCTGGCAAGAAAGGGTATAAAAGAAGAAAATCTAATGACATGGCCTCCTTGTTCACCTGATCTGAACCCCATTGAGAACCTGTGGTCCATCATCAAATGTGAGATTTACAAGGAGGGAAAACAGTACACCTCTCTGAACAGTGTCTGGGAGGCTGTGGTTGCTGCTGCACGCAATGTTGATGGTGAACAGATCAAAACACTGACAGAATCCATGGATGGCAGGCTTTTGAGTGTCCTTGCAAAGAAAGGTGGCTATATTGGTCACTGATTTGTTTTTGTTTTGTTTTTGAATGTCAGAAATGTATATTTGTGAATGTTGAGATGTTATATTGGTTTCACTGGTAAAAATAAATAATTGAAATGGGTATATATTTGTTTTTTGTTAAGTTGCCTAATAATTATGCACAGTAATAGTCACCTGCACACACAGATATCCCCCTAAAATAGCTATAACTAAAAACAAACTAAAAACTACTTCCAAAACTATTCAGCTTTGATATTAATGAGTTTTTTGGGTTCACTGAGAACATGGTTGTTCAATAATAAAATTAATCCTCAAAAATACAACTTGCCTAATAATTCTGCACTCCCTGTATATATATATATATATATATATATATATATATATATATATATATATATATATATATATATATATACACACACACACACACACTGTATATATATATATACTGTATATATATATTTCTCCAACATTGGTGTGTCCGGTCCACGGCGTCATCCTTACTTGTGGGAAATATCTCTTCCCCAACAGGAAATGGCAAAGAGTCCCAGCAAAGCTGGCCATATAGTCCCTCCTAGGCTCCGCCCACCCCAGTCATTCTCTTTGCCGTTGCACAGGCAACATCTCCACGGAGATGGTTAAGAGTTTTTTTGGTGTTTAAATGTAGTTTTTTATTCTTCTATCAAGTGTTTGTTATTTTAAAATAGTGCTGGTATGTACTATTTACTTTGAAACAGAAAAGGATGAAGATTTCTGTTTGTGAGAGGAAGATGATTTTAGCAGACAATCGATTGCTGTTTCCACATAGGACTGTTGAGATGAAGTAACTTCAGTTGGGGGAAACAGTTAGCAGACTTTTCTGCTTAAGGTATGACTAGCCATATTTCTAACAAGACCATGTAATGCTGGAAGGCTGTCATTTCCCCTCATGGGGACCGGTAAGCCATTTTCTTAGTCAAGCAAACAGAATAAAGGGCTTAATATGGGCTATAAAACTGGTAGACACTTTTATGGGCTAAATCGATTGCTTTATTTGGACATTTTATACATGTTTATGCTGATAATTCACATTTATAAACTTGGGGAACGTTTTTTAACGGCAGGCACTATGTTAGACACCTTTTCCAGTCAGGGAGGGCCTTCCCAGTTGTAGGCTGAGCCTCATTTTCGCGCCATTACTGCGCAGTTGTTTTTGAGAGCAAGACATGCAGATGCATGTGTGAGGATCTGAAAGTAGCTGGAAAAGTTTCTAGAAGGCATCATTTGGTATCGTATTCCCCTCTGGGCTTGGTTAGGTCACAGCAAAGGCTATAGCTGGGACTGTATAGGGGTTAAATTTAAAATTGGTGTGCAATACTCTTAATGCTTTAAGACACTGTGGTGACATTTTGGTAATTTTTGAACAATTCCTTCATACTTTTTCACATATTCAGTAATAAAGTGTTTTCTGTTTAAAATTTAAAGAGACAGTAACGGTTTTGTTTTAAAACGTTTTTTTTGTGCTTTATTGACAAGTTTAAGCCTGTTTAACATGTCTGTGCCTTCGGATAAGCTATGTTCTATATGTATGAAAGCCAATGTGTCTCCCCATTTAAATTTGTGTGATAATTGTGTCATAGCGTCCAAACAAAGTAAGGACAGTACTGCCACAGATAATGAAATTGCCCAAGATGATTCCTCAGATGAGGGGAGTAAACATGATACTACATCATCTCCTACTGTGTCTACACCAGTTTTGCCCACGCAGGAGGCCCCTAGTACATCTAGCGCGCCAATGCTTATTACCATGCAACAATTGACGGCTGTAATGGATAACTCCATAGCAAATATTTTATCCAAAATGCCTACATATCAGAGAAAGCGCGATTGCTCTGTTTTAAACACTGAAGAGCAGGAGGGCGCTGATGATAATTGTTCTGTCATACCCTCACACCAATCTGAAGTGGCCATGAGGGAGGTTTTGTTAGATGGGGAAATTTCAGATTCAGGAAAAATTTCTCAACAAGCTGAACCTGATGTTGTGACATTTAAATTTAAATTAGAACATCTCCGCGCACTGCTTAAGGAGGTGTTATCTACTCTGGATGATTGTGACAACTTGGTCATTCCAGAGAAATTATGCAAGATGGACAAGTTCCTAGAGGTTCCGGTGCACCCCAACGCTTTTCCTATACCCAAGCGGGTGGCGGACATAGTGAATAAGGAGTGGGAAAAGCCCGGCATACCTTTTGTTCCCCCCCCCTATATTTAAGAAATTATTTCCTATGGTCGACCCCAGAAAGGACTTATGGCAGACAGTCCCTAAGGTCGAGGGGGCAGTTTCTACTCTAAACAAGCGCACTACTATTCCTATCGAGGATAGTTGTGCTTTCAAAGATCCTATGGATAAAAAATTGGAGGGTTTGCTTAAAAAGATTTTTGTACAGCAAGGTTACCTTCTACAACCCATTTCGTGCATTGTTCCTGTCACTACAGCAGCGTGGTTCTGGTTCGAGGAACTAGAAAAGTCGCTCAGTTGAGAGACTCCATATGAGGAGGTTATGGACAGAGTTCACGCACTTAAGTTGGCTAACTCTTTTATTTTAGATGCCGCTTTGCAATTAGCTAGATTAGCGGCGAAAAATTCAGGGTTTGCAATCGTGGCGCGCAGAGCGCTTTGGCTAAAGTCTTGGTCAGCGGATGTGTCATCCAAGACAAAATTGCTTAACATCCCTTTCAAGGCCTCTAATTCTGCATCCTCTAAGCAAGAGGGTAATGCCTCACAACCCAAACCAGCCTGGAAACCGATGCAAGGCTGGAACAAGGGTAAGCAGGCCAAGAAGCCTGCTGCTGCTAACAAAACAGCATGAAGGAGTAGCCCCCGATCCGGGACCGGATCTAGTAGGGGGCAGACTCTCTCTCTTTGCTCAGGCTTGGGCAAGAGATGTTCAGGATCCCTGGGCACTAGAAATAGTTTCTCAGGGTTATCTTCTGGAATTCAGGGAACTACCCCCAAGGGGAAGGTTCCACATGTCTCACTTATCCTTAAACCAAATAAAGAGACAGGCGTTCTTACATTGTGTAGAAGACCTGTTAAAGATGGGAGTGATACACCCAGTTCCAATAAAGGAACAAGGAATGGGATTTTATTCAAATCTGTTCGTAGTTCCCAAAAAAGAGGGAACTTTCAGACCGATTTTGGATTTGAAGATCCTAAACAAATTTCTCAGGGTACCATCGTTCAAGATGGAAACCATTCGAACGATTCTACCCACTATCCAGGAAGGTCAATTTATGACTACCGTGGATCTAAAGGATGCGTACCTACATATTCCTATCCACAAAGAACATCATCAGTTCCTAAGGTTCGCCTTTCTGGACAAACATTACCAGTTTGTGGCCCTCCCATTCGGGTTAGCCACTGCTCCAAGGATTTTCACAAAGGTACTAGGGTCCCTTCTAGCGGTTCTAAGACCGAGGGACATTGCAGTAGTACCTTACTTGGACGACATTCTAATACAAGCGTCGTCCCTGTCAAAAGCAAAGGCTCATACAGACATCGTTCTGGCCTTTCTCAGATCACACGGATGGAAGGTGAACATAGAAAAAAGTTCTCTGTCTCCGTCAACAAGAGTTCCCTTCTTGGGAACAATAATAGATTCCTTAGAAATGAGGATTTTTCTGACAGAGGTCAGAAAGTCAAAACTTCTAAGCACTTGTCAAGTTCTTCATTCTATTCCACGTCCTTCCATAGCGCAGTGCATGGAAATAGTAGGGTTGATGGTTGCAGCAATGGACATAGTTCCTTTTGCACGAATTAATCTAAGACCATTACAACTGTGCATGCTCAAACAGTGGAATGGGGACTATACAGACTTGTCTCCAATGATTCAAGTAGATCAGAAGACCAGAGATTCACTCCGTTGGTGACTGACCCTGGACCATCTATCCCAGGGAATGAGCTTCCGCAGACCAGAGAGGGTCATTGTCACGACCGACGCCAGTCTAGTGGGCTGGGGCGCGGTCTGGGAATCCCTGAAAGCTCAGGGACTATGGTCTCGGGAAGAGTCTCTTCTCCCGATAAACATTCTGGAACTAAGAGCGATCTTCAATGCTCTCAGGGCTTGGCCTCAGCTAGCAAAGGCCAGATTCATAAGATTCCAATCAGACAACATGATGACCGTTGCGTATATCAATCATCAGGGGGGAACAAGGAGTTCCCTGGCGATGAAAGAAGTGACCAAAATAATTCAATGGGCGGAGGATCACTCCTGCCACCTATCTGCGATCCAAATCCCAGGTGTGGAAAACTGGGAAGCGGATTATCTGAGTCGTCAGACATTCCATCCGGGGGAGTGGGAACTCCACCAGGAGATCTTTGCCCAACTAACTCAATAATGGGGCATTCCAGACATGGATCTGATGGCGTCTCGTCAGAACTTCAAGGTTCCTTGCTACGGGTCCAGATCCAGGGATCCCAAGGCGACTCTAGTAGATGCACTAGTAGCACCTTGGACCTTCAACCTAGCTTATGTATTTCCACCGTTTCCTCTCATTCCCAGGCTGGTAGCCAGGATCAAACAGGAGATGGCCTTGGTGATCTTGATAGCTCCTGCGTGGCCACGCAGGACTTGGTATGCAGACCTGGTGAATATGTCATCGGTTCCACCATGGAAGCTACCTTTGAGACAGGACCTTCTTGTTCAGGGTCCATTCGAACATCCAAATCTGGTCTCCCTCCAGCTGACGGCTTGGAGATTGAACGCTTGATTCTATCAAAGCGTTGGGTTTTCAGATTCTGTGATAGATACTCTGGTTCAGGCCAGAAAATCGGTAACTAGAAAGATTTACCATAAAATATGGAAAAGATATATCTGTTGTTGTGAATCCAAAGGATTCCCATGGAATAAGATAAAAATTCCTAAGATTCTCTCCTTTCTACAAGAAGGTTTGGAGAAAGGATTATCTGCAAGTTCTCTAAAGGGACAGATCTCTGCTTTATCTGTCTTACTACACAAAAGACTGGCAGCTGTGCCAGATGTTCAAGCATTTGTTCAGGCTCTGGTTAGGATCAAGCCTGTTTACAGACCTTTGACTCCTCCCTGGAGTCTAAATCTAGTTCTTTCAGTTCTTCAATGGGTTCTGTTTGAACATTTACTTTCCATAGATATTAAGTTACTATCTTGGAAAGTTTTGTTTTTGGTTGCTATTTCTTCTGCTAGAAGAGTTTCAGAGTTATCTGCTCTGCAGTGTTCTCCGCCCTATCTGGTGTTCCATGCAGATAAGGTGGTTTTGCGTACTAAGCCTGGTTTTCTTCCAAAGGTTGTTTCTAACAAGAATATTAACCAGGAGATAGTTGTACCTTCTTTATGTCCGAATCCAGTTTCAAAGAAGGAACGTTTGTTACACAATTTGGACGTAGTCCGTGCTCTAAAATTCTATTTAGAGGCTACAAAAGATTTCAGACAAACATCTTCTTTGTTTGTTGTCTATTCTGGTAAAAGGAGAGGTCAAAAAAGCGACTTCTACCTCTCTTTCCTTTTGGCTTAAAAGCATCATCCGATTGGCTTATGAGACTGCCGGACGGCAGCCTCCTGAAAGAATCACAGCTCACTCCACTAGGGCTGTGGCTTCCACATGAGCCTTCAAGAACGAGGCTTCTGTTGACCAGATATGTAAGGCAGCGACTTGGTCTTCACTGCACACTTTTGCCAAATTTTACAAATTTGATACTTTTGCTTCTTCGGAGGCTATTTTTGGGAGAAAGGTTTTGCAAGCCGTGGTGCCTTCCGTTTAGGTAACCTGATTTGCTCCCTCCCTTCATCCGTGCCCTAAAGCTTTGGTATTGGTTCCCACAAGTAAGGATGACGCCGTGGACCGGACACACCAATGTTGGAGAAAACAGAATTTATGCTTACCTGATAAATTACTTTCTCCAACGGTGTGTCCGGTCCACGGCCCGCCCTGGTTTTTTAATCAGGTCTGATGAATTCTTTTCTCTAACTACAGTCACCACGGTACCATATGGTTTCTCCTATATTTTTCCTCCTGTCCGTCGGTCGAATGACTGGGGTGGGCGGAGCCTAGGAGGGACTATATGGCCAGCTTTGCTGGGACTCTTTGCCATTTCCTGTTGGGGAAGAGATATTTCCCACAAGTAAGGATGACGCCGTGGACCGGACACACCGTTGGAGAAAGTAATTTATCAGGTAAGTATAAATTCTGTTATATATATATATACATATATATATATATATATATATATATATATATACACACACACACACACACACACAGACATACATAAGCATAATAACACCTTTCTCAAATGTAGTAGTGCTATGGACAAATTATCTGTCCATACCGCTGCAGCATTTGCTAAAGGTGTTAGTATAAAACTGAAACTTCATGTAACAAGTTATTTTATATATATATACACATACATATATATATTTTTTTTTTAACGATTAAATATAAAAAAATTAATTACCCTAAAAAAAGAATAAAACCATATCCCTCTTAGACCATGTATAAGATAGGGCTTATTAAATCTTAACTCTGTAATCTTGACAAACAATCGTATATATATATATATATATATATATATATATATATATATATATATATATATACACACACACATATATATATACACACACACATATATATATATATATATATCTCTCAATACAAATATATATATATATATATATATATATATATATATATATATATATATTAATCTATAACCAGCTAGTAAGGATTTTAACAGCTAGGGACAGGGCACCACTATATAGTTAATTGTGGTTGTCCTGGTGCATTTTCAGCCAATCAAATACAAAATTCTGACACCTCTCTTTCTAGAACAAACCAGTGTATATATCACACTCCAATTAAGATAAATCAAAGTAATATTTATTAGGGCAATAAAAACAAAACAATGCGGAATTAGGTTTACTTATAGTTTTCTCTTAGATTAATATATACAGTGGATATAAAAAGTATACACACCCCTGTAAAAATGTCAGGTTTCTGTGATGTAAAAAAATGAGACAAAGATAAATCATTTCAGAACTTTTTCCACCTTTAATGTGACCTATAAACTGTACAACTCAATTCAAAAACCAACTGAAATGTTTTAGGTAGAGGGAAGAAAAAATATAAAAATAAAATAATATACTAATACTAATACTTTGTTGAAGCACCTTTTGATTTTATTACAGCACTCAGTCTTTTTGGGTATGAGTCTATCAGCATGGCACATTTTGACTTGGCAAGATTTGCCCACTCTTCTTTGCAAAAACACTCCAAATCTGTCAGATTGTGAGGGCATCTCCTGTGCACAGCCCTCTTCAGATCACCCCACAGATTTTCAAATCGGATTCAGGTCTAGGCTCTGGCTGGGCCATTCCAAAACTTTCATTTTCTTCTGGTGAAGCCATTCCTTTGTTGATTTGGATGTATGCTTTGGGTCGTTGTCATGCTGAAAGATGAAGTTTCTCTTCATGTTCAGCTTTCTAGCAGAAGCCTGAAGGTTTTGTGCCAATATTGACTGGTATTTGGAACTGTTCATAACTCCCTCTAGCTTAACTAAGGCCCCAGTTCCAGCTGAAGAAAAACAGCCCAAAGCATGATGCTGCCACCACCATGCTTCACTGTGGGTATGGTGTTCTTTTGGTGATGTGCAGTGTTGTTTTTGCGCCAAACATATCTTTTGGAATTATGGCCAAAAAGTTCAACCTTGGTTTCATCAGACCATAACACCTTTTCCCACATGCTTTTGGGAGACTTCAGATGGGTTTTTCAAAATGTAGCCTGGATTGGATGTTTTTCTTCGTAAGAAAAGGCTTTCGTCTTGCCACTCTACCCCATAGCCCAGACATATGAAGAATATGTGAGATTGTTGTCACATGTACCACACAGCCAGTACTTGCCAGATATTCCTGCAGCTCCTTTAATGTTGCTGTGGGCCTCTTGGTAGCCTCCCAGACCAGTTTTCTTCTCGTCTTTTCATCAATTTTGGAGGGAAGTCCAGTTCTTGGTAATGTCACTGTTGTGCCATATTTTCTCCACTTGATGATGTCTGTCTTCACTGTGTTCCATGGTATATCTAATGCCTTGGAAATTATTTTGTACCCTTCTCCTAACTGATACCTTTTAACAATGAGATCCCTCTGATGCTTTGGAAGCTCTCTGTGGACCATGGCTTTAGCTGTGGGATGCGACTAAGAAAATTTCAGGAAAGACCAACTAGAGCAGCTGAACTTTATTTGGGGTTAATCACAGGCACTTTAAATGATGGCAGGTGTATGCTGACTCCTATTTAACATGATTTTGAATGTGATTGCTTAATTCTGAACACAGCTACATCCCCAGTCATAGGGTGTGCACACTTATGTAACCACATTATTTTAGTTTTTTTTTTTTCTTCCCTCCACCTCAAAGATTTCAGTTTGTTTTTCAATTGAGTTGTACAGTTTATAGGTCACATTAAAGGTGGAAAAAGTTCTGAAATGATTTATCTTTGTTTCATTTTTTTTTACATCACAGAAACCTGACATTTTAACAGGGGTGTGTAGACTTTTTATATCCACTGTATATATACAGTCGTATGCAAATGTTTAGGCACCCCTGACAATTTCCATGATTTTCATTTATAAATAATTGGGTGTTTGGATCAGCAATTTCATTTTGATCTATCAAATAACTGAAGGACACAGTAGTATTTCAGTAGGGAAATGAGGTTTATTGAATTAACAAAAAATGTGCAATATGCATCAAAACGAAATTAGACAGGTGCATAAATTTGGGCACCCTTGTCATTTTGTTGATTTGAATGCCTGTAACTACCTAGCAATGATGAATTGGAACACACAATTGGTTTGGTGAGCCCATTAAGCCTTGAACTTCATAGACAGGTGCATACAATCATGAGAAAAAGTATTTAAGGTGGACAATTGCAAGTTGTTGTTCTCTTTGACTCTCCTCTGAAGAGTGGTAACATGGGGGCCTCAAAATAACTCTCAAATGACCTGAAAACAAAGATTGTTCAACATTATGGTTTAGGGGAAGGCTACAAAAAACTATCGCAGAGATTTAAGCTGTCAGTGTCCACTGTGAGGAACATAGTGAGGAAATGGAAGACCACAGGCACAGTTCTTGTTAATGCCAGAAGTGGCAGGCCAAGTAAAATATTGGAGAGGCAAAGACAAAGGATGGCGAGAACGGACAAAAACAGGCTACAGACCACCTCCAAAGACCTACAACATCATCTTGTTGCCGATGGTGTCACTGTGCATCGTTCAACAATTCAGCGCACTTTGCACAAGGAGAAGCTGTATAGGAGAGTGATGTGGAAGAAGCCTTTTCTCACACACGCCAAACACAGAGTTGCTTGAGGTATGCAAATGCACATTTGGACAAGCCAGCTTCATTTTGGAAGAAGGTGCTGTGGACTGATGAAACAAAGATTGAGTTATTTGGTCATAACAAGGGGCGTTATGCATGGCGGCAAAATAATACAGTGTTCCAAGACAAACACTTGCTACCCACAGTAACATTTAGTGGATGCTCCATCATGCTGTGGGCCAGTGCCGGTACTGGGAATCTTGTTAAAGTTGAGGGTCGCATGGATTCCACTCAATATCAGCAGATACTTGAGAATAATGTTGAGGAATCAGTCACAAAGTTGAAGTTACGCCGGGGCTGGATATTTCAACAAGACAACGACCCAAAACACTGCTCAAAATCTACTCTGGCATTTATGCAGAGGAACAAGTACAATGTTCTGGAATGGCCATCCCAGTTCCCAGACTCAGATATCACTGAAAATCTGTAGGGTGATTTGAAGTGGGCTGTCCATGCTCGGCAACCATCAAACCTAACTGAACTGGAGATGTTTTTCAAGGAGGAATGGTCCAAAATACCTTCATCCAGAATCCAGACACTCATAACAGGCTATAGGAAGCGTCTAAGGGCTATTATTTCTGCTAAAGGAGGCTCTATTAAATATTGCAATATTTCTGTTGGGGTGCCTACATGTATCCACCTTGTCTAATTTCGTTTTGATGCATATTGCACATTTTCTGTTAATCCAATAAATTTAATTTCACTACTGAAATGTTACTGTGTCCTTCAGTTATTTGATAGATCAAAATGAAATATCTGATCCAAACACCCAATTATTTATATATGAAGATCATGGAAATTTATACAACTGTATATATATATATATATATATATACACACACATACATATACATACACACACACACAAATGTGAAACATTCCTGGGACTGGAAGAAAATGGTGAGAACATTAGGTCTTCTTGGGCTTGCACTTAAATTTCCAAGCGAACTTCCCAACCCCAGTGAAGCTCCTAAGGAAAAAGCTCTATTGGAAGTACAGGGAAAAATAAGAGCCCTTACCATCAATCGAAAGGACCAGTTAAAGGGACATGAAACAAAAAAATTATTTTGGGATTCAGAAAGAACATACAGTTTTAAACAACTTTCAAATTTACTTCTATTAACACTTTTGCTTTGTTTGAAACAAAGAGGAAATTGCTGATGCTCAAAAAAATTTATAAAATCAAAATATTGGATCTAACATTAAAAATACATGAGTCTTTCACAGAAAAAAAATAGCATATTGTCTAAACAAGAAATATATTGGATATTAACCCTAGATACTCAGATACCAGGGTTTTATTTTTGAGTTTGATATAATCAATTGTTGCCAGTAATATTTGAATGATTGATGAATTGCATATTGAATGCATTTGGAATGTATATGTATGAACATTTTTGTTACAAATTTGTAGCCAATGAAAAAGTGTTTCTGCCAGAAATACCTCCAAATTTTATTAGTTTATGAGTAGACGCTAGGTAGTAGTGACAGAATGTAAATAGTTAAATTGGTTTGTCATTTGCTCAATTATTGGTAGCCAATAGGCCAAGATGGTTAGGTTTTTAAATAACAGGATAGGTAATGAGCATTTAGGATCTATGATTACGGCACCTATGCCGAAATGCGCAACATCTATTATGTGATCTACCCATTTTTTCCTGTGAATGACTTATGTATTTTTAATATTGGATGCAATAAATTTTGGATTTTTATTAATTATGAGCACCAGCAATTTATTTTGTTTCAAATATTTCTTGAGGAGTTTGGGACATCCTTTATGTAGCTGGAAAGCTCAGCAGCCGATTCGGCACACCTACTGGGACCTAACAGATTGTGGTGAACAGGGAAGTGTGACCCCCCCACAGGGACAGGCCTTGATCACTGAATTGTCTTTGGCATGACTGGGTAAAACAAGAGCGGAAAAAATGGCAGAGCCATTACAATAGTGCTTGGGTGCCAACCTGAAATACCACATGGAGACCATCGACAAGGCCAAAGAACACACAACATAGACTCAAGGCAGAGCCAGCAACTCTCCAAATGGACAGAACAACCCAGAGAGCGTACCTCTCTCCAAAATAGGCTAACCCGTCTGTCCTAACCTCCTGAAGCCAGGAAAAGCCCTAAGATAGGGACCACACTTCCGAAAGAAGGATATTAGCCCCCCCCCAAGACAAAGGGGGCTGGCAAACGGGCCGGAAGGACAGAGCACCTGCCCCCAGGACACAGCCGTAGGCTGAACCGAGAGAACAAATCTCCAACACCCTGACCTGGAAGGAATCCCACGTGTCTGAATAAGCCACAGGACAGAAGATCAGAATCCCAGCAGGACCAGCCGCAGCTGGGGTCATAACTGTCAAGTTGGCTAAATCCTCCCTCAGAGGGGAAGGTAAAACAGACAAACCTAGGACTAACGTGTCCTTAACAAACTTCCGAGGAAGCAAGCAAAGAGAATCGATGCCAGACGTTCCCGAAGGAAACACATAATCAAAATTAAAAGACATCCAAACCGGATAAAAGAAAATATAAGGCAACCCGTAGGTTAACGACCAGGAAGAAAGCAGGCATACCCGCAGGACCAGCCAAACAGAACTCTGATCTTCCAACAAAAAACTGGGAAAGATCTCAATAATCAGACAATTTGGAAAATACGTCATCCCCTCATGTCTAATTAGGTGAGCCATTCGAAGTAGAAACATAACTGATTGACCTGTGTCAACGGGGCCAGTTCGCATTCTTCACAAATCGTAGAATCTGAAATTTGAACAGTCTCAGCATCAGAATCCTCCATAACTAGATAGAGAATATAATCATATGGACTAAGAAAAAACTTAAACGGCACCTGACACCCACAATGGCTGTGGTACTCACCACCTCCTAGAACCAGACACAAGCAGACTCTAATTTTTCAGTGGCCACATGGTCAGGAATGTGGGAATGGAAGACCAGAACGTAAACACGTCCAGTCACAAGGTGAACCGTACAGTCAAAAAAAGCGCACCCAACCATAAGGTTGCGTCACTTCCAAAGGCCTTTATGTTCTAAGCCAAGAGCCCAGTTAACACTACACATAAGCAGATTGAATCACATAACAAACATGATTAAAACCCCCCTGTTCAATAATCCCCCTCGGGAGATATTAACCCTTGATTCCAAGATACCAAAGGAGCCTCACTGAGGCCCTATAAATATACTTAATAAGTCCCGCAAGATAGTTCCTTATGGGAAAACAAATAAGTAAAAGTACATTCTGATGAAGTAAAATGAAACGATCTTACCGGATTCTACGCCGTGGAACAGGAACACGGCCCTTTAAGTGTGACGAATAGAAGCAGCGCCTCCGCCATGGACTTGAGATAAGAAAGCAGGCAGCGAAGCAAAGTTAGATAGCGCTGATTGCTTGTGGAGCTGTTAATAGGAGTCGGGATGGTGTCGCAGAAAGACTCTCCCTGCATCTCCGGACTGAGAGACTGATAGGATTACTTAAAACTCCCGTCCCATGTCGAAGAGTACTACCCTCCATAAGAGACAAAACAAACTTCTGACACTTCTCTGCCAACCTCCTGCGACGAAAAGGCAAATAATGACTGGGGGATGAGGGAAGTGGGAGGAGTATTTAAGCCTTTGGCTGGGGTGTCTTTGCCTCCTCCTGGTGGCCAGGTTCTTATTTCCCAAAAGTAACGAATGCAGCTGTGGACTCCATTTAGGAAGAAAATACTTGCCAGCAATTTTTAAACAATTTTTTTTATGCAAACTATTTTTTACTTAATAAGCCCTTTTAGGATATGCACCGATCTCAACATGTTTTATGGCACTTTAACTACTGAAAAAATAAGTGCAATGTGTCCATAGATGTAAATGATACATAGTACCTTCAGAAAGACAATACAGTAATATAACCAGAAAGGTAAATTACAGGTAAAAGGATTCAGTGCATGCAGGCACACCATTGGTATTATACTTTTTAATGTGTTAGGCTTTATGTAAGGTATAACAAATGATTGGTGGTTTCCGGAGGAGGAGCACACAGACCCGCAGCTAGCGTGTAAGCTCACCTTACCTTGGAGCGGAATTACCACACACCGCCATGCCATATTCTTTGGCCGCCTCGGATCCTCAAGGGCGCCAGAGTGAAGAGGCACGGGCGTGTTGAAGTGCTATTATTGGCCTCAGGCCGGTTTTCCACTGCCCCATTTTGAAACCCACATCAAAACTGTAAGGCCTTACTTATACAAGCTGGCTTACGCAGTGGAAGGAAAAAGCATGGCAGGACAGAGGTGAGAAGTTCCCGGTGCCTAGGCTGAATCCGACAAAGACTGTGTGAATGGGAAGGCCACTGAGAAAACTGGTCGTTACTGATCATAAGTCCCTGTACTGTGCAGGGTGAAGAAGAGGAGGAATAAAGCCCATATGCTCTATAACAGCAAGCTACCTGTTGTTTAAAATAAAAGGAACTAACACGCTTTACAGCCGACATACTCCCAGGACCTCGGGCGGCGTAGAGTGAAGAAGCGGGTCATACCACATTCTGCATCTGCTCCTTACTGAGGTAGGAGGCGAAGAAAAGGTATGGCCTGGGCTGACACATAAACGGCAAGGCTCCAGGAACAGTATCTTGTTTCCAGAAGATAGTTTTAAAAGACCTTACTGACCGCACTTGCTGTGTGAATCCTCAATTGAAAACATTATACAGATAAGTACTACTCTGTTTCTTTTCTCGTCACCTGCTATTTTACTCTTATATGGTGTATAAAAATATGGTGCAGAACTAATAAAACGGCTTTCCATTAATGGATCCATTAGTGCTTGGATAAAAAAAACTGAACTATCTGGAGAACTGTGTTGAACCTGAATTTATGGTTGGACTGCCCAAATATGTATGGTTGGACAGCTCATTCTATGTATTTTTATATTTTCAAAGTGGAACATCTGCTTGTTTGCTTAATTCCAGTATACAGGGAGTGCAGAATTATTAGGCAAGTTGTATTTTTGAGGATTAATTTTATTATTGAACAACAACCATGTTCTCAATGAACCCAAAAAACTCATTAATATCAAAGCTGAATAGTTTTGGAAGTAGTTTTTAGTTTGTTTTTAGTTATAGCTATTATAGGGGGATATCTGTGTGTGCAGGTGACTATTACTGTGCATAATTATTAGGCAACTTAACAAAAAACAAATATATACCCATTTCAATTATTTATTTTTACCAGCGAAACCAATATAACATCTCAACATTCACAAATATACATTTCTGACATTCAAAAACAAAACAAAAACAAATCAGTGACCAATATAGCCACCTTTCTTTGCAAGGACACTCAAAAGCCTGCCATCCATGGATTCTGTCAGTGTTTTGATCTGTTCACCATCAACATTGTGTGCAGCAGCAACCACAGCCTCCCAGACACTGTTCAGAGAGGTGTACTGTTTTCCCTCCTTGTAAATCTTACATTTGATGATGGACCACAGGTTCTCAATGGGGTTCAGATCAGGTGAACAAGGAGGCCATGTCATTAGATTTTCTTCTTTTATACCCTTTCTTGCCAGCCACGCTGTGGAGTACTTGGACGCGTGTGATGGAGCATTGTCCTGCATGAAAATCATGTTTTTCTTGAAGGATGCAGACTTCTTCCTGTACCACTGCTTGAAGAAGGTGTCTTCCAGAAACTGGCAGTAGGACTGGGAGTTGAGCTTGACTCCATCCTCAATCCGAAAAGGCCCCACAAGCTCATCTTTGATGATACCAGCCCAAACCAGTACTCCACCTCCACCTTGCTGGCGTCTGAGTCGGACTGGAGCTCTCTGCCCTTTACCAATCCAGCCACGGGCCCATCCATCTGGCCCATCAAGACTCACTCTCATTTCATCAGTCCATAAAACCTTAGAAAAATCAGTCTTGAGATATTTCTTGGCCCAGTCTTGACGTTTCAGCTTGTGTGTCTTGTTCAGTGGTGGTCGTCTTTCAGCCTTTCTTACCTTGGCCATGTCTCTGAGTATTGCACACCTTGTGCTTTTGGGCACTCCAGTGATGTTGCAGCTCTGAAATATGGGCCAAACTGGTGGCAAGTGGCATCTTGGCAGCTGCACGCTTGACTTTTCTCAGTTCATGGGCAGTTATTTTGCGCCTTGGTTTTTCCACACGCTTCTTGCGACCCTGTTGACTATTATGAATGAAACGCTTGATTGTTCAATGATCAAGCTTCAGAAGCTTTGCAATTTTTAAGAGTGCTGCATCCCTCTGCAAGATATCTCACTATTTTTGACTTTTCTGAGCCTGTCAAGTCCTTCTTTTGACCCATTTTGCCAAAGGAAAGGAAGTTGCCTAATAATTATGCACACCTGATATAGGGTGTTGATGTCATTAGACCACACCCCTTCTCATTACAGAGATGCACATCACCTAATATGCTTAATTGGTAGTAGGCTTTCGAGCCTATACAGCTTGGAGTAAGACAACATGCATAAAGAGGATGATGTGGTCAAAATACTCATTTGCCTAATAATTCTGCACTCCCTGTATAATATCAGAGTGCTGAAACAGTTTTCTCAACCTGGGGAATTAAGACAAAGTAACATATAGTAAAAAAGTATATATATATATTTATATATATATAATATATATATATATATATATATATATATATATATATAATATATATATATATATTTGATAATACTTGTCTTATACATGGTTCTTAAAGGGCCTGGTAGTAATCATTAATATCACAAGTGTTAAACAGGGTATATAATCCAGAAGAAAAATAGGTAGTAGTTAGCGCCAAATGAGAGGGCACACAAGCTCACTATAGCATAACGATCACCTAACAGGATCATATTATAAGTGAGGGAAGGGTATAGGAGCGCCACCAAAATAGGGGCTTAAGTGTGCTTAAAAGAAAAAAAAGTGCTCACCATATGTAAGTAGAAAAACTCGGGCTGGTTTGTCACAAAGTCGATGCGTTTCGGCCTTCTAAGAGGCCTTTATCAAGACAGGAAGAAGGCTGAAACGCGTTGACTTTGTGACAAACCAGGCCCGAGTTTCTACTTACATATGGTGGAGCACTTTTTCTTTTAGCCCAGCTAGAACTTTTAGTTTTTGTGCATCCGTTTGTTTTTTCTTTTTACAGGTATTTCTAAACGTCCTGGTTAGTTCTGGATCTGAAGCCTTTTCCAAGCATCTCCAACTCCTGGATTGTTTTACATCGGACTTTCATTTGGGACTATTTGGTTCTCATTTCACTCTGGGACATTTGGGTTGTTTTCTTGGGACGTCCCCTCCATATATCCTTATTTGGTTTCTTAGGGCACTGTGAGGTTCCATTATGTACATCTGAGCTCAGATTAATATTTATTGTTCTTTTTTATATTGCTTCTTGCTATACTTTTATTTTTATTTTTAAGTTTTTATGTTGGATTAAATTAGTTTTATATGAATCAGTTTTTATGCTGGATTTTATTAGTTCTTTATAACCATTTCCTATTGTTTCTTTTATATATTAAAGCATGTTGACACCTTGCATTCATACCCATATGTATACAGTAACCCTTTATGCATTCATCTCCACTTTGTCCTAATGAAGATTTGCACTTATTTCCATTCAGCCATATTGAACATACCCTAGTACTGGCTATATTTGCCTGAGTATCCTCTCTATAGCACACTTAAAGGGACACTGAACCCAAATTTTTTCTTTCGTGATTCAGATAGAGCATGACATTTTAAGCAACTTTCTAATTTACTCCTATTATCAAATTTTCTTTATTCTCTTAGTATCTTTTATTTGAAATGCAAGAATGTAAGTTTAGATGCCGGCCCATTTTTGGTGAACAACCTGGGTTGTCCCTTGCTGATCGGTGGAAAAAGTCATCCACCAATCAAAAAGTGCTGTCCAGAGTTCTGAACGAAGAAAAAGCATATCTCAGAGTTAATTTTACCACAATTTAGTTTTCTACAAAATGAGATCTCTGGTCTCACAGATGAAGTTAGACACTTTGCCAATAGGATAGCTGAAGTTGAAACATGAGTGTCAGATTTGGAAGATCATATGGGTAGACAGGAAAACATAATAAAAAAACATAATTTATGCTTACCTGATAAATTTATTTCTCTTGTAGTGTATCCAATCCACGGATCATCCGATACTTGTGGGATATTCTCCTCCCCAACAGGACGTTGCAAGAGGATCACCCACAGCAGAGCTGCAATATAGCTCCTCCCCTCACTGTCATATCCAGTCATTCGACCGAAACAAATCGAGAAAGGAGAAACTATAGGGTGTAGTGGTGACTGAAGTTTAATTAAAATTTAGACCTGCCTTAAAAGGACAGGGCGGGCCGTGGACTGGATACACTACAAGAGAAATAAATTTATCAGGTAAGCATAAATTATGTTTTCTCTTGTTAAGTGTATCCAGTCCACGGATCATCCGATACTTGTGGGATACCAATACCAAAGCTAAAGTACACGGATGATGGGAGGGACAAGGCAGGAACTTAAACGGAAGGAACCACTGCCTGTAGAACCTTTCTCCCAAAAACAGCCTCCGAAGAAGCAAAAGTATCAAATTTGTAAAATTTTGAAAAGGTATGAAGCGAAGACCAAGTCGCAGCCTTGCAAATCTGTTCAACAGAGGCCTCATTTTTAAAGGCCCAGGTGGAAGCCACAGCTCTAGTAGAATGAGCTGTAATTCTTTCAGGGGACTGCTGTCCAGCAGTCTCATACGCTAAACGGATTATACTCCGAAGCCAAAAGGAAAGAGAGGTTGCCGAGGCCTTTTGACCTCTTCTCTGTCCAGAGTAAACAACAAACAGGTTAGATGTTTGACGAAAATCTTTAGTAGCCTGCAAGTAAAACTTCAATGCACGGACTACATCTAGATTATGCAAAAAGCGTTCCTTCTTTGAAGAAGAATTAGGGCATAATGACGGAACAACAATCTCCTGATTGATATTCTTGTAGAAACCACCTTGGGTAAAACCGAGGTTTTGTACGCAGAACTACTTTATCTGAATGAAAGATCAGATAAGGAGAATCACAATGTAAGACAGATAACTCCGAGACTCTTCAAGCCGAGGAAATAGCCATCAGAAAAAGCACTTTCCATGATAGAAGTTTGATATCAATAGAATGAAGGGGTTCAAACGGAACCCCTTGAAGAACTTTAAGAACCAAGTTTAAGCTCCATGGGGGAGCAACAGGTTTAAACACAGGCTTAATTCTAACTAAAGCCTGACAAAATGCTTGAACGTCTGGAACTTCTGCCAGATGCTTGTGTAAAAGAATAGACAGAGCAGAAATCTGCCCTTTTAAAGAACTAGCTGATAATCCTTAATCCAAAGCCTCTTGGAGGAAGGACAATCTTCTAGGAATCCTAACCCCTCTTCCATGAGTAATTCTTGGATTCACACAATGAAGATATTTACGCCATATCTTGTGGTAAATTTTCCTGGTGACAGGCTTTCGTGCCTGTATTAGGGGTATCAATTACTGACTTGGAGAAGCCCACGCTTAGATAGAATCAAGCGTTCAATCTCATGCAGTCAGTCTCAGAGAAAGTAGATTTGGATGATTGAAAGGACCTTGTATTAGAAGGTCTTGTCTCAGAGGCAGAGTCCATGGTGGAAAGGATGACATGTCCACTAGGTCTGCATACCAGGTCCTGCGTGGCCACGCAGATGCTATCAATATCACCGATGCTCTCTCCTGTTTGATCTTGGCAATCAGACGAGGGAGCAGAGGAAACGGTGGAAACACATAAGCCAGGTTGAAGAACCATGGCGCTGCTAGAGCATCTATTAGTGCCACTTCTGGGTGCCTGGACCTGGATCCGTAACAAGGAAGCTTGGCGTTCTGGCGAGACGCCATGAGATCCAGTTCTGGTTTGCCCCAACGGAGCACCAATTGAGCAAACACCCTCCGGATGGAGTTCCCACTCCCCAGGATGAAAAAGCTGAAGACTTAGAAAATCCGCCTCCCAGTTCTCTACCCCTGGGATATGGATTGCTGACAGGTGGCAAGAGCGAGTCTCTGCCAGCGAAGTATCCTGGAGACTTCTGACATCGCTAGGGAACTCCTGGTCCCCCCTTGATGGTTGATGTAAGCTACAGTCGTGATGTTGTCCGACTGAAATCTGATGAACCTCAGTTTTGCTAACTGAGGCCAAGCTAGAAGAGCATTGAATATTTCTCTTAACTCCAGAATATTTATTGGGAGGAGTTTCTCCTCCTGGGTCCATGAACCCTGAGCCTTCAGGGAGTTCCAGAGACTGCACCCCAACCTAGAAGGCTGGCGGTCTGTTGTTACAATGGTCCAATCTGGCCTGCGAAAGGTCATACCTTTGGACAGATGGACCCGAGATAACCACCAGAGAAGAGAAGCTCTGGTTTCCTGGTCCAGATTTAGTAGAGGGGACAAATCTCTGTAACCCCCATTCCACTGACTGAGCATGCATAATTGCAGCGGTCTGAGATGCAGGTGCGCAAATGGTACTATGTCCATTGCCGCTACCATTAAGCCGATTACTTCCATGCACTGAGCCACCGTGGGGCACAGAATGGAGTGAAGAACACGGCAAGCATTTAGAAGTTTTGATAACCTGGACTCCGTCAGGTAAATTTTCATTTCTATAGAATCTATCAGAGTCCCTAGGAAGGGAACCCTTGTGAGAGGAAATAGAGAACTCTTTTCTTCGTTCACTTTCCACCCATGCGACCTCAGAAATGCCAGAACTATCTCTGTATGAGACTTGGCAATTTGAAAGCTGGACCGCTGTATCAGGATGTCGTCCAGGTAAGGAGCCACCGCTATGCCTCGCGGTCTTAGAACCGCCAGAAGTGAGCCCAGAACCTTTGTAAAAATTCTTGGGCTGTAGCCAACCCGAATGGGAGAGCTACAAACTGGTAATGCCTGTCTAGAAAGGCAAACCTCAGGAATCGATGATGATTCTTGTGAATCGGAATGTGAAGGTAGGCATCCTTTAAGTCCACTGTGGTCATGTACTGACCCTCTTGGATCATGGGTAGGATGGTTCGAATAGTTTCCATCTTGAATGATGGAACTCTGAGGAATTTGTTTAGGATCTTTAAATCCAAAATTGGTCTGAAGGTTCCCTCTTTTTTGGGAACCACAAACAGATTTGAATAAAAACATAATTTATGCTTACCTGATAAATTTATTTCTCTTGTAGTGTGTTCAGTCCACGGATCATCCATTACTTATGGAATATATTCTCTCCCCAACAGGAAATTGCAAGAGGATCACCCAAGCAGAGCTGCTATATAGCTCCTCCCCTCAGATGTCATATTCAGTCATTCGACCAAAACAAGACGAGAAAGGAGGAACCATAGGGTGCAGTGGTGACTGAAGTTTTAAATAAAATTTAGATCTGCCTTAAAAGACAGGGCGGGCCGTGGACTGAACACACTACAAGAGAAATAAATTTATCAGGTAAGCATAAATTATGTTTTCTCTTGTTAAGTGTGTTCAGTCCACGGATCATCCATTACTTATGGGATACCAATACCAAAGCCAAGTACACGGATGATGGGAGGGTCAAGGCAAGCACTTAAACGGAAGGAACCACTGCCTGTAGAACCTTTCTCCCAAAAACAGCCTCCGAAGAAGCAAAAGTGTCAAATTTGTAAAATTTCGAAAAAGTGTGAAGCGAAGACCAAGTCGCAGCCTTGCAAATCTGTTCAACAGAGGCCTCATTCTTAAAGTCCCAGGTGGAAGCCACAGCTCTAGTGGAATGAGCTGTAATTCTTTCAGGGGGCTGCTGTCCAGCAGTCTCATAGGCTAAACGTATTATGCTACGAAGCCAAAAGGAGAGAGAGGTTGCCGAAGCTTTTTGACCTCTCCTCTGTCCAGAGTAAACGACAAACAGGGAAGAAGTTTGACGAAAATCTTTAGTTGCCTGCAAATAGAATTTCAGGGCACGGACTACGTCCAGATTATGCAAAAGTCGTTCCTTCTTTGAAGAAGGATTAGGACATAATGATGAAACAACAATCTCCTGATTGATATTCCTGTTAGAAACTACCTTAGGTAAAAACCTAGGTTTAGTACGCAGAACTACCTTGTCTGAATGGAAAATCAGATAAGGAGAATCACAATGTAAGGCGGATAACTCCGAGACTCTTCGAGCCGAGGAAATAGCCATCAAAAACAGAACTTTCCAAGATAAAAGTTTAATATCAATGGAATGAAGGGGTTCAAAGGGAACTCCTTGAAGAACTTTAAGAACCAAGTTTAAGCTCCACGGAGGAGCAACAGTTTTAAACACAGGCTTAATCCTAGCCAAAGCCTGACAAAAAGCCTGGACGTCTGCAACTTCTGCCAGACGCTTGTGCAAAAGAATAGACAGAGCAGAAATCTGTCCCTTTAAAGAACTAGCTGATAAGCCTTTTTCCAAACCCTCTTGGAGAAAAGACAATATCCTTGGAATCCTAACCTTACTCCATGAGTAACTCTTGGATTCGCACCAATACAGGTATTTACGCCATATCTTATGGTAGATTTTTCTGGTAACAGGCTTTCGTGCCTGTATCAAAGTATCAATAACTGACTCGGAGAAGCCGCGCTTTGATAGGATCAAGCGTTCTATCTCCACGCAGTCAGTCTCAGAGAAATTAGATTTGGATGATTGAAAGGACCTTGTATTAGAAGGTCTTTCCTCAAAGGTAGAGTCCTATCAGAATCACCGATGCTCTCTCCTGTTTGATCTTGGCAATCAGTCGAGGGGCATAGGAAACGGTGGAAACACATAAGCCATGTTGAAAAACCAAGGAGCTGCTAGAGCATCTATCAGCTTCGCTCCCGGGTCCCTGGACCTGGAACCGTAAAGAGGAAGTTTGGCGTTCTGGCGAGACGCCATGAGATCCAGATCTGGTTTGCCCCAACGGTGGACCAGTTGAGCAAATACCTCCGGATGGAGTTCCCACTCCCCCGGATGAAAAGTCTGACGACTTAGAAAGTCCGCCTCCCAGTTCTCCACTCCTGGGATGTAGATCGCTGACAGGTGGCAAGAGTGAGTCTCTGCCCAGCGAATTATCTTTGAGACTTCCAACATCGCTAGGGAGCTCCTGGTTCCCCCTTGATGGTTGATATAAGCCACAGTCGTGATGTTGTCCGACTGAAATCTGATGAACCTCAGTGTTGCTAACTGAGGCCAAGCTAGATGAGCGTTGAATATTGCTCTTAGCTCCAGAATATTTATTGGGAGGAGTTTCTCCTCCTGAGTCCAGGATCCCTGAGCCTTCAGGGAATTCCAGACTGCGCCCCAGCCTAGGAGGCTGGCATCTGTTGTTACAATCGTCCAATCTGGCCTGCGAAAGGTCATGCCCCTGGACAGATGGACCCGAGATAACCACCAGAGAAGAGAATCTCTGGTCTCTTGATCCAGATTTAGTAGAGGGGACAAATCTGAGTAATCCCCATTCCACTGACTTAGCATGCACAATTGCAGCGGTCTGAGATGCAGGCGCGCAAATGGCACTATGTCCATTACCGCTACCATTAAGCCGATTACTTCCATGCATTGAGCCACTGACGGGCGTGGAATGGAATGAAGGACCCGGCAAGCATTTAAGAGTTTTGATAACCTGGCCTCCGTCAGGTAAATTTTCATTTTTACAGAATCTATCAGAGTCCCTAGGAAGGAGACTCTTGTGAGTGGTGATAGAGAACTCTTTTCCACGTTCACCTTCCACCCATGCAACCTTAGAAATGCCAGAACTATCTCTGTGTGAGACTTGGCAATTTGCAAGCTTGTCGCCTGTATCAGGATGTCGTCTAGATACGGAGCCACCGCTATGCCTCGCGGTCTTGGAACCGCCAGAAGAGAGCCCAGCACCTTTGTAAAGATTCTCGGGGC